>NC_046663.1:102258525-102269924 GCF_010883055.1 Belonocnema kinseyi | reverse complement strand
AAAAAAAATTTGTCCCATAAAGAAAAACCATTTTTTCCTATTTGTTTAAACAATTGCGTTTTAAACAAAACCTATCCACTTCTCGTAAAATTAACCGGTACCGTTGGATTCAGCGGGTCAAAATACATAAGATTAACTAGTTTTTACCTTTTGCCTCTTGAATGCATACGGGAACATACCCAGCTCCCGGACTAGAAGTGTCAGACAACGCTTTCTCATGCATCAAGCCGCGTTCGTCGCAGTAGGCGTAGCCAGCGTATGCATGTGCGTGAGATGAGATAAGGAGTGAGGGCAAGCACATGAAGGTGAAATCGGGAAACGAGAAGTTTCGTAGTGAGAAGTGCCGTAGTGAGAACTGTCGTAGAGTCTACTGTATCTTCTTTCCGCAGTCTAGAATCTATCCTTAAAATATGCTTTTTAAAAAAACCTGTAAAAAAATCATCGGTACCGGTCATTTTTTTTACCGGTAACGACTATGTTTCTTACCATTACCGGCTTTATATACACAACCTTTTTGTTAAAAAAATTGGTTGTTATTGCAACTGTTTGGGTAAAAATTATTGTGTTGAAATTTCGTTTTGTATTGAATTCAATATGTTATCTACATTAACTTCACTTAAAACAATTTATAAGCGTAAAATCTGTTCAGCCAACGGCTACTTCACTTTCGGGGGAGAAAAATTTTCTATGTGGCAAGAAAGTGGCTTGGCACCGCCAGGCCTTCAAAAGCAGTACTCTGGCGGCGCCAGGCCCCGTCAGACCTCGACTAGCCAACTATGGAAATAACATTACAAATATTATAAATATTACTATAGCAGTTCATCATGACATGGATTGCGTAAGTTTTTAATCTGAAAATGATTATTTTATTAAATTATAAGACGATTTCAATTAAACAAATATTATTTACCTCGTGATTGATTTAAATAGCTACTAGCTTTTGCGTGGAAGATATATATTTTTATTTTTAATTCAATGATAAAAGTTCATCCTCGAGTTCATCTTACATTGTATTTATGTGGAATTTTCCTGCCATATTATCTACTATTCTCAGACCCCCTTTAAACTAAAGATGTGCATATAACAAAAGGAATACAGTGGAATAACTTTACTAACGCTTGGCCTTTTTACAGAGAATTATTGTATTCCAACATGGAATTTTCAACTTTGGCTTCCAAATTATTTATTTTACAAATGTGCTTTATATTTCCACCTGCACTCGGAATTACTAATAAAAATATTCCACTGGTAGTAATTACATGGGATTATTTACAAGCATCTCAAAAAGGTAATATAATTATTATAATAATGCATTTTTTCATACATATCGAAGACTGTTTGAAAATTTATTAGCTATATATTTAATTTTTTTTTATTTTTACTTTAAAAATATAATCTTGTCAGGAAACCTAATATTATAAAATGGTATCTTTTTATACAACCATAATACTATTTTTATTTGCTTTTCGTATAATTTTCTTCATGCCAATTATGATTTGTAGTGCAAGAAAATATTTCAATCAGAATTTAATAAAGATAAGAGATGCTTAGATAGAAAATATTTGAGCATTAAACAAATTATTATATTAATGATAGATTATGTACTTTAAAATAATAATTTAATTAAAAAAAAAAACTATTTCGTATTATTGGCGTATTAAAATGTGTAGCATGGCAGACGATATACCATGAGAAAAGAAGTTCTTTGGATACTATTGAGGAAAGCTGTAGCTTATGCGAAAGTCTTCAATGTCGAACAACAGTAGGATTTGGTGGTAGTCCTGATGAAAGAGGGGAAACTACATTGGATGCTGTTATCATGGATGGGTAAATATTTATAATTATTTATTTCTATCTAGATAATACGGCTACAAAAAAAATTTAACTTTAGAAGTTACTTTTGAAATTAGAATTACAATGGACGTTGGTGGAGTTGGTTTACTAAGAAATGTAAAGAATGCCATGTCCGTTGCTCGTAAAGTTTTAGAAAATACAGGCCACTCTTTACTAGCTGGAGAACTCGCTGGAGAATTCGCAGTGCAAATGGGATTCAAAAATGAGTCATTAGAAACAAATTCTTCACAGGAGATGTGGCAGAAATGGAAAAATAATAATTGTCAGCCTAATTTTTGGAAAGTAAGTATATGGTCTTTTAAATCCAACAAAATATAAGGTATCTTTAGAGTGAAACTAATTTCGGAAGTAGAATGTTGTTCCAGATCCTTCCAAATCGTGTGGGCCATATGCACCAAAGAGTAGGAAAAATTATTCTGAAAAGAAAACCAATTTACCTGTTTGGAATGAACAAAACCATGACACAATTGGTGTTCTTGCAATCGATCTTAAAGGCCATATAGCTGCTGGAACTTCCACAAATGGTGCAAAATACAAAATTCCTGGACGAGTTGGAGATTCGCCAATTGCAGGAGCTGGTGCTTATGCTGATCAGGACGTTGGAGCGGCCGCAGGAACTGGCGCTGGAGATATTATGATGCGCTTTTTGCCCAGGTAAAAAAAATATTTTTTATTTGTACTTATCGAAAAGTATGCATATACATTTTTTTGTTCAACCTGCATGATAAGCATCCCATTTCATGTCTCTGAAGCGAGTGAAAATTTCCACTTTGTGCCCATTTCACATATATGAAGTGCGACACGTATCCTAATGGCTCGTGTCACAAACTTACGCTTGTGGGAATTCCCAACTTTACGCCCTTGATACACGACATAATATTTTTTCTCAGTTTCCTAGCAGTGGAAGAAATGCGTCGAGGGGCAACGCCAAAAGAAGCTGCAACAACCGCAGTTCGACGAATCGCAAAGCATTATCCAGAATTTGCGGGAGCTGTAATTGCAATAGATAAGAATGGCACATTTGGAGCGGCATGCAACGGGCTTCCTGATGGTTTTCCTCACTACGTGGTCAATTTGGAACTGGGCGAACCAACTCTTTTTCGTGAGACATGCATTAAACCATGCAAGATAGGTGGTGATTGTTTCTGAAAGACGTCGGATTCTTATACTTTTGCACTATAAATATTGCGATTTACTCAGATTATACAAAAATGAGACGCGTTTCTCAATTTGAATTATTTTTATTGTAATACCATTTGCAAATGTAAATAATTGAATATACAGTACAGTTTAATTATATATATATTTAAAAAAGTTTTTTTATACCTTTTCACCATTAGAGGTAGCACCTTAAGGGCATGTGATACTTACAGTTTCCCCGACTTTTTTTCTACGCAAATGAAAATTTTTGAAAACTGAATTCGGAGTTGCTGTAAAATATCATAACGGACTTCCCAGGACTCTTTTTTTGAGAGATATAATAACAAAAAAATTTATTGTGCTAAATAAAAATTTTATGCATATGCATTATTTTGAGGTTACGTCGTTTCTCATCTCTGCCTTTCCGATAATCTGGAAATTATTTATGAAATAAACTTTTTTGATTGCCTGCAAGAAGGTTAGTTCCGGGAGATTAGTTACTATGTTTATTTGTAAGTCCAAAGTTTTCGGCCAAAAATATTGTGTAGTTTGGAAGCAACGCTCTGGTGAATTGTAACACACATAACCTCGAAATATGCACGCACGTTAGCAATATCAAAAATTTTTTGATAAAAAAAACACAAAAAAAGTGTGTGGGGACGTCCGTCAGCATGTTCGCTATCATTTCCCAGATTTTGAAGGCAAAATATTTCTTATCATAGGAAAAAAGCCGGGGGAATCTAACACTGAAAAAATCGATACTATTTCCTAAGCGCTATGCAAATTAATCACATTTTGCTAAATTGTAACTTTTTTTAATTAACCCACAAAAAAAGTGTGTAGGGACGTCCGTTAGCATGTTCGCTATCATTTCCCAAATTTTTAAGACAAAATATTTATTATTCTAGAAAAAAAGCCGGGGGAACCTAAAACTGGTAAAATCGACAATTTTCTGAGTATCACATGCCCTTAAGAATATGTGACACACTTACAGAACCTATATTACCAACCTCACTTTTTCAATTTACTGAATTTTCTTTGAATAACTTCTGAACTTTTTTTGTAAATAAAATATCGGACTGAAACCTACACATTTGTGTAGGAATTTATCTAAAGATTATTTTCATAGAAATTAAAACTGGCACCATTTTTTGACATATTTTCCTTGTACCTTGATATTTTTGGAACCTAAGAGCTTTTTTTTATATGTAAAATATCGGCCTCAAACTTGGAAAAATGCAAGAGCCGACAGTAAATTACGCGTATGTGCGTTTTTTAAAAACATTTTGCAGCTATTTTAAATATAAAAAAGTTCTTAGGTTAAAAAATTTAAAGTTTACAAAGAAAATATGTCGAAAAATGGTCACAGATTTAATTTATTTGAAAATAATTTTTAGAGAAATTCCTACTCAAATAAAAGTACATAAATGTAGTTTATGGTCTTCTGATACATTTTCCAAAGTTTCAGCCCGATATTTTATTTACAAAAAAAGTTCTTAAGGTCATTTGACACACTGAAACACCTATATTAACGACCTCACTTTTTCAGTTTACTTAATTTTCTTTAGTTCAGAATTTTTTTGTAAATAAGATATCGGACTGAAAATTTGGAAAATGTATCAGAAGGACATAAACTAAGTTTCTGTACTTCATGCGAGTAGGAATTTCGCTAAACATTATTTTTTAATGAATTAAAACTGGGACCATTTTTTGACATATTTTCTTTGTGTACCTTGAAATTTTTAAAACCCTTTTAACATTTATTTTAAAGGAAAAACATCGGCCTCAAACTTCGAGAAATGCAAGTGCCGACTGTGAATTACTTTTATGTACGTTTTTTTACATTTCGCGAATTATTTTAAACATAAAAAAAGTTCTTAGGTTCAAAAATTTCTTGATTACAAAGAAAAGATGTCAAAAAAATGGTCCTAGTTTTAATTTATTAAAAAAAAATGTTTAGCTTAAGGCTTAAGGCCAAGGGACGAGTGGATCACGTGACCAGATTCCTACGTTACCAACATTTTTTTTATTTCCTAACTCATTTTCACATGAAACGCCACATTGATTTGAAAATTTTAGGATAACAAATAAGAAGCACTAAGAAAGGTGGGTCTGGTCAAAGAGTTCTTAATTTTAATAATTATGAAAAGAGCAAAAAAAATTTTTACAGCAAAAAGTTTTTTCATAATTATACAGATTTAGGATCAGATCCACCATTCTTAGTGCTTCTTGTTTATTATCCCAAATTTTCAACTCGATATGGCGCTTCGTGTAAAAATAAGTTAAGAAATAAAAAAAAGTGTCGGTACAGTAGGAATCTGGTCACGTGACCCATTCATCACATATCCTTAAGGTCATGGACATAGGAAACAAGGGACTAGGCATGCTATTGCGGGGGTGATGCAATGAGGAGGGAGGCCCGCCACTTTTTGATGTCCCGCGAAAAACATGGCAGCGCCCATATGTTTATATTTTCATTGACAGTTTGACGGCAAAAATGCTCGTGCACATAATAAAAATGGCACATCGTAAGATGGTGGCTCTCCGCACTCATGGAATTCCCCCCCCCCCCAGCGTGAATTCAACCCCGCTCGCCAAGTTAGGATGGCATGCCTAGTGCCGTGTTTCCTATGTCCATGCTTAAGGCTAATAAAAGGCTTAGTGAGGTCGGTAACATAGGTATTTCATTGTCACATGCCCTTAATTTAAATTTCCCGCCAAATTTAATTTTTTATCTTCGCTTCGTGAAACTAGAGAGCGCTTTTTGAGAGTGAAAGTCTTGTCTAGTTGACCTCCATGCGTTTATGTAGTTCGTGTCACTTGTTAATGTCAATAATTTGGCTAAATTGTCAAGCCAGATTAAGGAAAAAGAAGGTTTACACTTAAAATACCAAAAGACAATTGTTGAAATCTGCGAGTAAATACCTTCAGATCTGATGATTTTTCTTTCAAATTGCTTGAAGTGTAATTAAGAGCAGGTATGTTGTGTTTCAATCCGTTTAAAATGTAGAATTTTTTTTTTCCTGAGAAGTAATAATTTTTAGCTACACATGCACAAAAATGATACATTTTTATCAATTTTGGAATTAAACTTGTAATTTTACCTTTCTATATGTATAGCTTCAATAATTTTATGCAAACTTTTACATTTTTCATATGAATGTAGATATTGATTACATTCATTTTTGAGGTTGTAACACTCTACAAGAATTGCATTTGGATGTCAAAATGTAAATATCAGTTATGAATCGTGTCGAGTTTATAAGAATATACAAAGTGCATGCAAAGAATACTGTAATTTTCCAACAAAACTGGCGAGTTTAAAGTTTGTAATTATAGCTATAAGAATGGTGTATTTTTATTTTATTTTTTAAGAATATATTTGATAAATTGTATTAAATTCTCTTCTCGCGACAAGAAAATTTACAATGAATTTTTTTATTTTTTTCATAGGAAATTAGACGATACGTATTTAATCGATTTGTCAACAAAAGAATGTCCAAAATTATGAGAGTTTGAATTTTGAAAATTAGGATCATACCTTGGAAATAATTTTTGCATCTGAAAAACCAAAATTTAAGTATTTCTTTCGAAACAACACTATATGTTGTACGTCTAGACCCGATCTTTTTTGTATTAAGTAGCGAAGCACAGAAAGTCGTGGAATTGAAGGTGAAAAGAAAAGGTGCGATAATTCTTTTTAAAACGTTTCAGTCACTGTTGGGACCCTTATCAGTAACAAAAACATTTATTTGGTCTTTAAAAAGCGTACAAAGAATGTGTAGAATATAAATAAAATAAATAAGAATAGATGAAAATTGAAATTTTAAGTAGCAGGAAGGTCTTATTAAAGGAGGCCCTCGATTTAAAATCCATGTTATAAGGAATAAATATTGATGACAGTGAAAAAATATTAAATTTACTATAGAAGTTGAAGGAAATTCAAAAATTGGTTTTTTAGAAACCCTCACCAAACACTATATTGATAATTAAAAACTTTTTCATTAACAAAATGACCAATACTCTTAATTTGAGATATGAAAATAATTGATTTTTCGACGTTTACAAACCTCTTACAAAATTTTAGTCAATGATGGAAAAGAAATTTTCACTCGTTAAAGGCCCATTCTACGTTATCGACCCATTCATCACACTCGTTTTCTTTTTTTAATTTTGGTTCAGTTGTTCAGTCACTCTTCTACAAGTCCAAACAGAAAGTCGGGCGTTTGCCCTTATTTGTAGATATATATTTTTATTCTTTTTTCTTAATATTTATTTATATTAATATATTGTTTTTGTATTCAATCATTATTTGTTAAGCCGTGTTTTTTGCTTTTTGTTTTACTTTTGCTGACTTATTCTTTGATTTGTACAAGGTATGTTCGCTTTTCTTATTAACCTTCCTTTTTTCAATTATCAATATATATTTCTTGTAATATATATTTAAAATTGAGCGCCTTCTTTCATGAGACAAACTTTCTTGACATTTCTATTTTCATCTATTATGATTTATTTTGTTTATATATTTTTTCTATATTCTTTGCATTTTTTTTGCAGACCTGATCAATTTTTTTTAACTAATGAGGCTTCAAAACTGTGACTGTAACGTTTCAAAAAGAATGATCGCACCTTTTCTTTTGACCTTTCGTTTCGTGACTTGCTTCGCTACTTACGACATAAAATACGAAAAAAAGGCAAAGGAATCAAATTACTTCTGTAAAGAAGTTTGCGAAAATAGATATAAAATCTTCTAAGTTTTTTTTCTCAACAATACAATTTGAAGGTATGATGAAAACCCAAAAATAACTTAATTTAAAAGTTTTAATAACGTTTACGTGGGTTAAAAATTAGGTAAGCTAGAAAAAGTGGAGTATAAATTATTTTTAAAATACCGAATTCAAAGAAAAGAAAAGTTTGATGTAAAAGTTGTTGAATCTGTTAAAGTATTTTCTTCTTTGTTTTATATGACGTAGGAAAAAGTGTCAAGGGACATTTTTGTAGAACTTGGTCGGATAAACAGTTTGCTTCCTTTGATTTTATTCGTACCTTGTTTCGTTTTAGCAGAAAACGCGAATTTGGTTAATTTTGAATTCTTTTGGACTTTTCCAATAAATTTCGAGAGAGGAAGAGAAATTCGAGCAGAATCAGAAAGGAAAAGATATATTAGATTTAAAAAATCACACCCTTAACATAATTTGTGAATATTTTTGATAATCCACGGTCTCAGTTTAAAAAATCAAATACTCATAACTTTGGCAAATCTGTAAGATACGCATTGTCTTATTTCCGTCTGGTCGATTTAATTATCTCATAGATTCAATTTTTTTTAAATACATGCATTTCGGACAGTTGTCAATTTTCTCACGATTAATAAAGTTAACATAAATTTAGAAATGTTTATGTAAATATTCTTCTAGAAATTTCCAAAATGCCGGAAGACGAAGATATTAGCGCGTCGGCCCGCATGACCAACGATGATTTTCGAAAGCTCTTGATGACTCCGAGAGCATCTGCTCCATCCTCTACACCTTCAACAGTTCCTGGAACTCTTCGCGATGCGAGCGCAAAAACTGCACAAACACCTATCATCGGTGGCAATAATCGGGCCGAACTTCGGCGGAAAAAGAAAAGCTTTTACGCCAAGTTGAAAAAACAAGAAGAAGATAAAATGGCAGAGTTAGCTGAAAAATACAGAGACAGGGCGAAAGAACGTAGGTCAGGAACCAGTCAAGATTATCAAACAGAAGAAACTATAAACAGCGCGAGTGCTTATCGAGCCGTTGCTCCTGATTTAAAATCCGGCATGGATGCTGCTGAGCTCAGAAGGCAATGGATAGAAAATTCTAAATTCTTAGGAGGAGACATGGAGCACACTCACTTGGTAAAAGGGTTGGATTTTGCCCTTTTGCAAAAGGTAAATAGCAAATAAGTAACATATGACTTTTAAGGGTGGCCACTGAACTTGATTTCAGTTTTTACTTTTAATGGGCAACATTTTCGATAAATAAAAACTTCATTAAATCATTCGTTAATAATTATTTTTAAGTTAAAAAATTCACGTCAGTTTTAAAAACACAATTTTGAGGTATCATTAAAAGTTTGCCATTAAATTTAATTATTTAGAGATATATATTGAATGTATTTTGTGAATAAAAAAGATTCGAAATTCCTGGATTACTTTAAAGGTTCATGAACAGATCATCTTATTGTTAATTGTATGTTTTAAACCGAAAATTTGTATTTTATAGAAAAATTTTAGTTAAATATCTTTACTCTGTAAAATTGAAATTCTGTTCTGTTTTACATTTAAAAGATCGCACACATATTTTGTTTCTCTTTCAATTCGCCTTATTTTTTATGTTTCCATTTAAAAATATGTCAGCTGTTAACACCTATCATTTTCAAGTGAAAGCTTTTTTAATTTGAAATTTTCAGTTCAGATTTTATTCAAATTTGTCATATTCTTTCTGCTTAACTGGAAAAAATTCGTTCAACAATAAATATGTTTTTATTTTAAAATCTTTCATTTTAAAGATCTTTAAGTTTAAATTTAACAATTAAACTGTCCGACATAATTGTTCGTCTTAAAATCAATCTGGGCAATTCTTAAAGGATTTGTCCTGTACAATAAAAATCCGCTAAGAAAAATGCTCTAGCATGTAAAAATTCTTTTTTCGCAATTTTCGGAAGCGTATAAAAAATCAAATCTTAAAGCAAACAGTGTCAAAAAGCGTTTTTTTCTGTTTATCTTGCTTTAAATATAGAAACTATACTTGATAGAGTTTTTTAACGGATTCTTAAGCTAAGAAAAATTTATATAAAAATCAACCAAAATAATTGGAAGAAAAAAAAGAAATTTGACAAAAGTCGGACAGTGTCGTCTTTTTTATTTTCGCAACCTAAAAATCCCCTGTTTGGAGAATTTTTCCTAAATATTTCTAAATTATGTACAATCTTTCCTGAAACCTTTCGAATCTTTGTGAAGTCCTTTAAAATCTTTAAAACTTTTTAAAATTATTGGGAAATCTTACATGTTTTTAAATTTTTATTATTTTTATTTATTTCAAATATTAGCGTTTACACAAATTCTAAGTATTTATTTTAAACTTAATTTTTATATCTTAAGGCTAATTTTACAGAAAAGTCCGTGAGGTTAGTCAGTGCCATTAAATGGTTTATTAAACAGAAGTCTTTTTTAGTGGATTAATGTCTTCTTTCTTACCAATTAAAATTGCATCCCTTAACATACTTTAAATTTATTTTTGTTAAATCTTGTCCGGCTACTGAGAAAGCTAGTCAAAGTTATGTCCATTATTTTTTTTCTGAAATTTGTAATTAAATACAAAATTTGGCTGGCATATCAATTACTAAATTAGGTAACAAATTTGTATGCTGATCATAATTAATAAAATGTTTTCTAAATAATAATAAAATGTAAATTTAAATGTTGATTTGACTCGATTCTAGCTACATTTTTGATTCTAGGCTATATTTTGCTAAAATTAAGCTCAAATACCCTGGAAGCCAGTATAAATGAGCAGTAATTTAAATTTTGCATTATATTTTTAGTCTGAAAAAAAGTTTTCCTGACAATATTCAAGGTGTTTTAAAGCCAAAATTAAGCATTTTTGGAGCCCTCGAAAGGCCTCTCCATAAGATCCCATGTTTTTTGACACGACTTTAAACAGTTATAATTCAAATTTTAACTTGGAAAGGGCTCCTAAAAAAGACATTACGTAAAAGAAACTAATTTTAATGATTTTTCATGTGATCGATCCAATAGTCGGACTACCTTAAGCTCGCAATTTATCACTTATTGAACACTTTTATAATGAAATAATTATACTTTTTGTAAACCCTTGCTAACTCGTTTTTTTTTAAATTCTCAACGCTCCAAATACTTTCAAAATGAAAATAAATTATTTAATTTTATGTTTTATATTGAATATTGTTATATTTCTAATTCTTCAGTTTAAAATCGTTTACTTTTAAATAGATAATTTGAATTAAAAATTGCCTGGCTTTAAATATTTTTAGATTAAATATTTGAATTATAAATTACTTCCTAACATTTTTTTTATTGTCATGTTTTTACATTTTAACCGTTTTCAATTCTGAATCCATCAGTTTTTGAGGGGTCTCCTGGTGTGAAGCTCCAAAAAGGTGATTTTTCGGGATGCTTTTTTTACGAAAAGAAAGTGGCATATACAGTACATTTGATAGGCATATTTGAGGCAAATCTTTAGCAATATTAAAAAAAACTTGAAGTTAGAAAATGTCGGAGTGATCCAATTGTATACACGATAGCGTCCGTAATTCTCAACTGAAACAGAAGTTGTTTTTTATATTCTTTTTTACTCTATATTAACATCAATTACCCAGTGGAAACCAAAATAAATTTATTT
>NC_046663.1:102234231-102258425 GCF_010883055.1 Belonocnema kinseyi | reverse complement strand
TGTAAAATATTGCATAATGAAAAATTCCAAAACAGTAGATCCTATAAAATTATCCAGTAAATACATTAATATTTTTAAAATATTGAGATGTTTATCAAAATTGATATATGATTATTATAAAAAAAAACGTAGAAATGTGTGAATACATAACATTATAATCGATAGTTTAAATAATCATTTGGTGAGAACTGATTGATTGGCTGCAAAGAGTCGGAACAAAGTTCGTACTTTCTTCAGTAAGGCCGCGAGTACCTCGCCGCGCGCCGGCCATAAGCGCCAAACGCACTGTCGCGCGCACAAAAGGCGCTACTTGTAAATTGCGATAACTAGGCTTCCGACTGGTTAATCCAATGTCACGTACAATGAATAGGTAGAGGAGCTTTCAAAGAACAAGTTGCTTCTTCAATTTTCGAAAAATATTCAATACGTCAAGAATAATCGATACTCAAAGTTTGCAAAAAACGTCAAATTTTGAACTTTGTAAATATGCATTTAACAAAAAAGTTGCAAGAGAACTTTTATGCTTAGAATTGTCCATATTTACTAAAAAAAATTTGTCCCATAAAGAAAACCCATTTTTTCCTATTTGTTTAAACAATTGCGTTTTTTAACAAAACCTATCCACTTCTCGTAAAATTAACCGGTACCATTGGATTCAGCGGGTCAAAATACATAAGATTAACTAGTTTTTACCTTTTGCCTCTTGAATGCATACGGGAACATACCCAGCTCCCGGACCCCCTACAGCCCCGAAAACGAGAAGTGTCGTAGAGTCTACTGTATTAAAAAATAAATATGTTTAAAATGTGTATAATGCTACTGTCCGATCTTCAATATCGGGCATCTTACTAGTTTGTTTCCCAGACTAAAAATCGTTGGAAAATGTTATTTCTGTGAACCATAAGATGGATGCCTTCACGCCCCTCACGAGACTCTCGAAAGGGATAGGGGTTTCACCAAAATTATTTCTGTGAGCAGTCACACGGGTAGCCCCCCCCCCCCCAAGAGACGTTGAAAAGGATTTGGGGTTCGACCAAAATTATTTCTGTGAACAGTCAGAGGGGAGGCTTCCACCCCCTACGAAATGCTGGAAAAAGAGTCGGGGTTCGACCAAAATTATTTCTGTGAACAGTCAGAGGGGAGCTTTCTTGTCCTAACGAGACATTGGAAAGGGGTCGGGGTTCTACCAACATTATTTCTGTGAACAGTCAGAGGGGAGCCTTTCCGCCCCCAACGAGACGTTGGAAAGGGATCGGGGTTCGACCAAAATTATTTCTGTGAACTGGCAGAGGGGAGCCTTCCCGCCCCCCCACGAGACGTTGGAAAGGGATCGGGGTTCGACAAAAATTATTTCTGTGAACTGAGTGTTCACAGAAGGGGTTTGACAAACATTATTTCTGTATCCAGTCACAGCGGTGTCTTTCAGCCTTCTTCACCAAGAGATGCTGAAGAAAAGTTAGAGACATTTGAATTCCATGAATTCCATGAATACGCGCGCTCAGCCGCTACCTTGCTAGAAATATGCTTTTTTTACCGATACCGACAACTTTATTTTTACCGGTACCGATAGTGTATGCACATCGTAACAAAAAAGTTACTTTTCAACCAAGAAAGATCAATTTTCAACTAAGACGGATGACTTTTCTACCATAAAAGATGAGTTTAAAAGTTTAATTTTCAACCAAACAGTTTAATTTCCTAACAATTTTTTGAATTTTAAAGATAAAAAGATTAATTTTCTACAAAACAATAGAATTTTAAACATAAAATTTCATTTAAAAGCAAACAGTTAAGTTTGTAACTACAATATGATTCCTTAATAACAAAATTTTTTTTTACAACTTAGTTCAACGTTAAATCAAATAATCTACCTTAAAAAAATTTCTTAACGAAGCATTTAACAATTGATATTTCAACCAAACAATTGCATTGGTAATCAAAAAGGATATATTTTCAACTAAGAGGTTTAAGTTTCTGCCAAGAAAAACGAATTTTCATGAAAAAGGTTCAACTTTTAACTAAAAAATATTAGTTACAAAAAGATAAATTTTTTACCAAGAACGGAATCGTTTAATTGCTAATTTAACAACTTTATTTTCAACTAAACATTAAACGAATTTTCATCAAAATAGTTAAATTTTCAACCAGAGATGAAGCTTTAACTAAAAAAAAAATGAATTTTTTAACGAAGTACTTGAATTTTTGACCAACAAGAAAGATGACATTTTAACAATATAGTTGTGTGTTCAACAATACAATTAAGATTTCAACCAAAAATAGAATTTCTAAGCCAACGTGATTGGAACTAATCCAAAAGTAATTTGATACAAATTTTTCAATCCATAAATCAAATTAAATTTAATCCGAACTCATATTTCAAATTTGTTTTAATCCGAAGATTTAATCCGAATGAATCCGAGTTCCTGGGATACACTCGAATTATAAACAGTTCACATACTTAACACATTTTTATAATTTTCCGATTCTGGGGTCAGATATATTATATTGTCAAGATATGTATCAAAAATGAAATTCAAAAATATTCATCGTTTTGAAGCTTCCTTTACTGCAAGGAAGTAATTAAATAATCCTAATGCTTCTTCGACTAAATTTAAGTGAAGACCGTCATTTTTTAATTAAAATGTCTCTGGTAGACATTTTTTGCAGTAAGATTTTTCTTAAGCTATCCAATCGTTTCCATATCTTGCCAAACCTTTTTGAGATTTGCATTCGCGATTCATTCGAAAAGATTATGATAAAATATCAATATAAAACTTTAAGCAAAAATACTGTTAATTTCATGAGAGTGGATGCTCTGCCGGTACCGGCCATAAAGTTCTTTGTCGGTACATTATTACATAACGTTATTGTACATTGTTACATTGACATTATATTTCTATTGTATATAACACTATTTCTGAGACCAGTCACAGCGCTGCTTTCAACAATATTTCTGAAAACAGCCGGAAAGATGTGCCTTCCCGTCCCCACGAGACGTGTCGGAAAAGGGTAAGGACTTGACCAACATGAAGTTGGAAAGGGAAGGGAAACCCCTTATAACTAAAAATGTGTTTTTTTTACCATTATCAGAGGAGAAAATTTATTGCTGGTAAAATAAATGATTAATTTATATTATTTTCTTTTACTTTTTGCACTAACTATTTATATATTTTAATATAATTCATTTTTATATAACTGAAGCGTAGCATTATAAAACTAGATAATCAACAAAAGGGAAATGAGCCAATTCTGTAAAAATAAAATCATGTTTTCCAGATATTAAGTTTCTGAAGAAGGGTAAATAAAGTTCGATGTAAAAAAGATAGCCAATTCTGAGAAAATAGACTGAAAATTTTTGCAAAAATAAAAACTTGCTTACGATATATGAGAATTTTAAATAAATAGTAGAAACAGTTTGATAAACAAAATGATTGTGTTCTAAGAAAATCAAAATTGAAGATCAAGATAACACAGTTTTTGCTAAAAATCCGAAAAAATAGAAAATATTTAATTTTAAAAATGAAATGATAATAATTTCAAGAAATATCAATGCTAAAAGTTTGAGAAAAGGTATCTACGTTACCTGCGAAATAATAAATGGGTGGAATCGAAACAGATAAGGATGATCAATTAAATCGCATGAATATATACAAACCTCGACTATTGTTAAAAATACCTTTGAGCTTATTACTTTTAAGGAATTAAGATAGATATTCATAAACGATTATGACTGATAATAGACCACTTATATAATTATAGATTAAAAATAATACAATAACGAATACTCTCACCGCAATCAATGTCAATCGCTCAATAAGTCAACACTCAATCAACTGCAAAGTATTAACAGTTGAACCGGTTCCAGAGTAGCCAACATTGTTCCTTTAAGATTTCCAAATAATGTGTCCAAAACTGGGATGTTTAAAATTTGGTTACTTAGTCAATTGAAATGTTCTCAAAATATCAATAATAAATTATTGCCATGCATTATTAAGAACTAATAAATCAAAAAGAAAGCTTAGAACAATCTTTTTAAATTATTTTTTGAATTTCCCGCTTTTTATATGCAAGCCTAGTGACCCTTATAGTTATTTTTCTAAAAACGAAACAGCGGTTGGTCACACTGTTAATAGCACATGCTAGAACAACCACAACTTTGCTATACTTTGCTAGGTTCGTTGCGTTGTTGCGGCGAAGAGTACCTTCGTGATTTCGTGTGACTATTTAGAAACACGCCGGTCGCCCGGGTTTATGTGACAACGACGATCATTTATCCAGCTTCTCAAAAAAACCGCATCTCCGGGAAGAGAGGAAGTATCAGTCTTTTTAAAACTCGTTCGCTTGATGTGCGTGGGGCGCGGGGCGCGTGGTACGCTCGGCGCGACCACAAATGAGCAGGACAGTCGCCGAAACATCGGACAGGGAAGATGTCAAACTCCTGCCCGTCGCGACTCGTGAATGGTGAAAATCTTATTGGCGCTGCTTCGTCAGGAGTAACTGTCAACCCCAGCATTTCCCATATTTCCCTCAACCCCAATTTCCGAACCTCGGAGGCGAGCGGCGCCTGTTACACTTACCGCGAATTGCGCTCCGGGTCAAATTGTGTCGGAGGCGGCGTCCACACTGCCGTTGACTTCCAGGACGATCACCGGTCGATCAACGAATCGAGCAACGCAATTATTCATTTGCCGGGCTCTGCGGCAGCGGCCATGGTAGCAGCGATGAACGAGCACCTGTCGTCATCCTCGGCGACGAACAGCGTGCGCACCACCACCTCCACGAGCACCAGCACCAACGCACACAACGACTTCCGAAACGTCTCCGAGGACAGCAAAGCCGGCATCCTCGGATTCCCAGAGGATTTCGATCACATGTACGCAAGCATGACCGACGGAGAAGCTCCTGTGACCGTAACCTCTGCACTAGGTGTCAGTCCCCTTCGGGGAAATGAGGCGAAGCCAAGTGACCTCACGGAGGTCAAGCATCTTAAGGAGTTACTCTTATTACATTTGGACCTCATTCAACAACAATCTGAGCAGATCGTCACAAAGGATAAACTCCTGGCTGCTCTGAGACAAGAAAATGAAACGGTAGTGGAAAATATTTCATTCAAGACTACGTATTTTACTTTTTTGTTTTTCTGTTATATTCAATGTTGCTTTGATTTTTCCGCTTTAATTTAATTTTTGCTTTAAAATCTGAAATTCAATTTAAAAGTCATTCTTGATTCCTGATTGTTTATTCATTTTTTAACCTATTACTCTACAGTTTAAAATATAATTTACATTTCCGAATGTTCGGTACTACGTTAAAAAGAAGTTTGCAACAAAGAAATTTTCGTCTACTTTCCTTTGTTCGAGTCAACTACGTACCAAAATAAACAAACTGAGATCAGCTGTCAGTGGTCGATATGTGTCAATACACTTTTGCAAAGATCTCGCATTATGAATGATTTTAAGATTCTATTAATTTAAGAAGTTTCATAAATTTGATAGAATTTTAAGCTTTGTGAAAAAATTAGTCAAAAACATAATTAGACATTTTTATGAAAAGATAGAGGTATTACGCAAAGGCACAATAGTGAGTTAATATTTGGTATTAATTTGATCAATTTTACATTTCTAAATTTTAAACTATGTATCTTATCTTTCAAATACTCTTTTTTATATATTGTACAAATTTAATAAATTTTTACAACTTTTTAAAAATATAAGTAGCACCTAGTGGGGTCTCAAAGATATCAACATGATAAAAATAAAGCTTCATTTTTCCCTAAATATTGCATAAATTCGGAATTAAATGTTTCAATTCGTAATTTTTATTTTTATAAAATGTTATTTTTTTATTTAAATCTAAATCTAGTTCACTCTGCTTCGATGTTGGGTCTAAAGGCGGATTCTAACCTAAAACTAATGAAATGTTCAGGTGTGGATGGCACATTAATATCTGAAAAAAAATGTAATGGAAGTTCGCCAGTAACCGCGACGCAGGCTGAAAAGTGCGGCCCTTAAATTTAGTAAAGGATGAGATAGGATGAGGAAAAGTTTAAACTAAATTAGTTTAAAAATCTTTTGCAATGCAAGAGTGTTTAATTTATAACCGCGCCTCTTTCGACGATGATTTGCAAAGGGGATTACAGGTAACGTGAAGTGATTACCCGCGCTTTTTGGAGTTTCTAGGTTAGAATTATGTGCGCGGTGCGATTCTGCGGTAATATGCATGGTAAACGGGGTACAAGCATTATCGGTTGCGAAGTGTGCATGTGTCAAAGTGTCAATGTTTTCCCAACATTTACACAAACCTTCTTCGAATCAAATTGTGACATATTTTTAATGGGAGCATTTTCAGTGTTTAATGTTCATGTTTACTATCTGAACTTGCAATCCATTTCATTTATCATTCCAAGATTTACATTCCACAAGTTTTTATGGTCTTTTAGTAAAGAGTTTATGATTTATTTACGTGCTTGTAAACAGGTGTCTAACTTGGTTATTTCAAACATTCAAAATATTCATAATTACTTTTATAATTCCTAGCATGAAGTCGAGGGGTTTGTAAGGTATTGCAATTATTATTATACGTTTCCATGGAATAATAAATTTTACAGTATCGGGTAAGATTAAATAAAATGAAATTTTTCAACTTCCTATCTGACTTTAAAGTCGAAAGTATTTTTTCAAGGATATCTCATTCATAATCATAATTTTATTTCAGCTAAAGTTGCGTTTGGAGCGGATGGACAGGAGAGTCAATCTGCAAAAGCATCGAGCAGAAGCTGCAGAAAACTCCATCGTCTCCGATCGTATAGTAGGTCCTTGTTCTCCGCCAAGTCTGAATTTAACAAGTCTTCCGTCAACTAGTGAGCAGCAGAAAAATATCCAAACCGAGAGTGTTAGTCCTCAATACAATGAAAGCTTTAAGATACGCTTGAACACAAGTGGTGGAATTCCCGTTGTCAAACAAGAAATTAATAACGTGCATGAGGAAAAGCACGATGTAAGCACTGATTCGAGGCAAGAGTGGGAAGGAAAAAAGAAGAGGAGATCCGATCCCACACCTGTTGGCATTAGTGGTAAGCGAAAAAGAGGAGCTTCCTGTTCCTCTTCTAGTCTTACCAATGACCAATGTCCCATGGTACGAGACACCAAAATTCTGAGCCAAGATGGCTTGAAAAAGCCCGAGAAGAAGATCAAGTCTCTCTTGAAGAAAGATTTGTTCCTCACAACCGAAGAAAATTATTTCACAGCTGTAGGTGATTCGAATTATTCGCTTTCAATGGCAGTATCTACTCCTCAGGAAGCTACCGCTTCTTTAGAAGTTCCCAACTGGAGGATAAAGGTTTATACGAGCTGTTACACTATGGAAGGCACGGAAAATTTGGATGATGAGATATTCAACAAGAGGCATCTCAAATTGGAGAATGATGAGAGGCGGAGGAAGCGATGGGATGTACAAAGAATAAGGTTAATATTTATTAAGTTCATTATATTTTTGCACACCAATAAATTTAGAAAAAAGAGAAATTTAAGTATTAGGGATCGTCCTTTTGGCACTATTTGACACTTTTTTTGTAGCTTTCGCACTATTTTGAGAAATAATGCCACCCAATGTAGTTATTTCTTTACTTCGCCTCTGAACATGTTTTTGAAATTCTTCGTCCATTGACTCAAGTAATATTTCTGACATATTAATTACTGAAAAATTCATTTAAAATATGTTTAAATCATCTATTCTGTATTTCGAAAGCATCAGATTTCGTGACATCGGCTTTGTAAATGTTTGAATAACAAATTTTTTTAATTTTATCATTTAAATTTGTAACACTTGTTTATTGAACATTTTAAAGCATGTTTAAAGCAAGTTTAAGAGTACGAAATTTTCTGATTTTATCAAAGTTAATATTAAAAATCTTTGCCAATAGATCATTGTAAATAAAATTAATTTTTTAATAAAATTGGATTGTTTCAAATTAGGCGGTTATGGGCAGAAAACTGAAATTTCTCGATTTTGCAAGAAGTTAAATTTACAAAAAATCAAACTAGAACCTAGAAGTAATTTCAAGTACCAAAAACTTTGAAATTAACAAAATCTTATTGACGAATAATTAATGTATAAGCGTCTGTACAATTTTAAGATAATTTCTTTGTAAATCTTTAAAAATATTTATAAATTTCTGGGTTCTTCATCATCTCTTGAGGAAATTTATTAATTGTTGCAATTAGTAAAGCACAAATTATTTGTTTAAATTTTCATTATATACAAATATATCACATCAGTGGTTAAATGATTCATTTTTTTGCGATTTTTCTCTTCCTCTACAAATCTCCAATTCTTTCAAGAATGGTACTGCCAGCGTGAGGTTTAAATTTTTTTTAATTACCTCTTTAAAAAACCTGGAAAATATCTAGAATTTGTAAATCAAAATTCATTGGTTAAAAGTAGTATAAGAAATTGTATCAAGTTTTATATAAATTCTTATCAATTGATAACAGAATATCAAAATAGCACTTCTAAAAATTAAGTTCACATTAAAAAAAATGGGTTTTCTTTTAAAAAACAGTTTTTTTTTAGTAGTACGCCTTAAAACTAAAAAAAATGAATGGGTTTAACAGTTAATTTATAGGTGAAAATATAGCAAATTTACAATGCGTTTTTTGTTTTTATTTATTATTATTTTTTAATTCCAAATTTATGCCGCTATTGGCACTATTTTTGATCTCTAAGTGAGTCCGAGTCCTGCTACAGTTCGGATATTAAAACCGATGTTTTGTATGTTCAGAGAACAAAGGCACGTTGAAAAGCTGAAACAAAGGCAAGAGCGGCAAAATCACCAAGCAACCTGTTACAATACAAATCACGTCGGTCCCTGTTCGTCTTCTACTGAAGAGGAAATTGTAAAGTCGCTTTGGCCAGATGTAGAACAAGTACAAAGCCTCCAGGTGGATACACAATTGCCAGTTACGGCATTTGGGGCTGCCATTCCCAGTTTTACCTTAAGGTATCAAACAATCGTCAGAATTTATTTCTAGAGTCAACAAATGAAAACTTGTGACTTTGTCAATGACTTGTTTATTTAATAACACTTTTATTTTCAGTGATTTCTCCCTCCCGTGGCTTGACTCGATAAAGTCTAAAGCACGACGTCACCAGAGAGTGAAAAGGTCAACCGGTAGAAGAAAATCTTGTAGAAGATAAAGCTGAGGAAAGATATTGGTTTTAATCCGTCAACTGTTTTACGAAAAAAAATCGAAATGAAGCGATAGCGTGACTCGCCTGTTAAACTTTTTTAATCCTATATTTCTATTCTCAGTTTGTAGGGCACCAAAGATATTTTTTTATGGACTTTTAAAAAATACCTGGAAGCAAGGTATGCGAACTAGTGTATTACTCTCTTTTCTACATTTTTGCCACCCTTACATTCACCATAGAAACTCTGCGACTCTGAAGCACAAGTTAGATTTTTTGTATGTCACCCGTTCATCCATTTTATCGCATCTTGGTGCGTTTTGTAATTTATTTCTTAGATTCTTTTTTACTCATTTTCTTTCGCGTACCTCGGCTATTCTGTGTCTGGCAAGTTTATTGAATGAGAAGATTCTCGCGAGAAATGGGGAAGAGTATCTATTTTGCCTTTCTCACAGTAATCCACGCTTTTCGTTTTTCAGGGATATATTTTTCAAGAAAGCTACTTTCTTTGGGTGATCGCTCAAAGCACATAATCTTGCTAGAGCGTCAGCGAGCGTTAGATCATGAAGTGATTTTTCTTTCAATTTGACTACGTTTATAAAAAAAAAGGAAAAGACCTCGCTCCTGAAGCTCACGGTGATATAGAAAGTTAAATTTAAGACGTACCCTAAGTTTGTCCCGATTCACGGCAATGTTATAGTCTGGTGTAAACTTCATATAACCCCTTCAATTTTTCATTGATACTCGACTCATTACATTTTGGTGAATCCCGTTTCATGAAATAGCCAGTCGATCTACGATGTTATTTATTCGCCTAATTAGTGATAAAGATTAAAACAAAACTACAGTATTGAATCACAAAAGCGGAAAATTGGGAGTAGGGCAGTCCAACTTGACGTAATTTTGCCAGGGAGGTTACTCTTGGTAGACAACAAACTTGACTCTGATTTTGTCTTCCACGTGTAGATAATAAATGCAGACATACGTTTCTTTTCTGCGAAGACTAACCTTTCTGATAAATTGACGTTAAGTTCGATTACTCAATGGCTAAAATGCGACAAGCCATCTGGTGCCAAAAGTCCTGTGTAGAAAGAGTAGGCTGACAAAAATATTTTTCTAAAAAAAAAATTATATTTATTGTAATATATACACGAAATATTATTTGACTGACTAAAAAATCTAAACTAAATATTAGGTTACAATCCATATTTCAATTCCAATCGTCTTTTATTCAGATTATTTGCATGACCTGGCCTAAATGTTTCGCTATATATATTAATTTAACTTTATTTAATGCATCGATACTTGCATGCTACAGTAAAATAAGTTCTTGTACAATAAATGTGTTTTTCATTGTATAAGATAGAAATTCCCTCTGAAACACTTTTGTTTTCGATGAATATTTACTTTTATTATTCAATAATTGTTTTAAACTTTACAAAAAATTACACAAATACTTTTATGCACAAATTAAAACGCATGTTTCAAAGTCTATCTACTCTTTCTGGTTCTGATTTTTCGCGCCAGATGGTAAAATGGTCGAATGCCATTTCCAATACAGTCGGACCTCGGTTCTATGAACCTCGATGTCTTGAACTTTCCCTCATCTAGTGCCCCCATCAATAGTCGGCCTGTTTGTTTTTAAAGTTTGCGCAGATGGTGCGCAGAAATGAAAAAAAAACCGTAATTACTTATTGTTGCTAACATGTCGAATGCACAACTCTTAATTGAGGTCCGACTGTAGGAGATTGGGAGGGTTTTAATGTCAGATTTTTGTTACCGATCTCCGATGATAAGAGGGTTTATGTTCGTACTAAAAGTGTGGTACATTTATTTATATTTAACTAATCAATCATTTTTATCGCGGATATAATCCTTGTTAGGTAAGAGAAATCTGTAATAAGAATCCACTCCAGTTCTATACTAACAATTAAAGAAACGAGACGCGATTTAATGTTTTGCAGGTACAAAATAGCAATTCTTGCATAGTGTCAAATATCGTAATTCTAGTGTTTAGAAAAGAAAATTGGCTAAATGATTCTGACAAAACTGTAAGGTGGATCGAAAAAATGATCTGGAAATCTCTGGCGTGACTGTATATCTATTACGTACTAAATTGTTTTTCGCTGTGTGAAAATTCTACCACCTTGAGTGCTCGTGGAGAAACGATTCTGTGATTTTTATTTCTTTTTTTAAATGTACAAAGACAATTTAGAATTCAAAATGCAATATATAACCTTAGTGTTTATTTGCAATTTTAATAGAGTTATTTTATATTCTACAAATAAAGTAAAAAGCGTACACCCTGTTTGTATGTAGAACGTTGCTCGAAGATTTTAAAATATTGTTTTCTGGGAATGTGTGAAATTCCGCGAAATTCTTTTCGAGTCTTATAAATACTTGAATGATCCTAGAAGTTGAGAATGACGCGGATTGCGAGACATGTAATTTTACAAATCATCTCATCATTTCTTCGTAAACAGATTCAGTTGAAAATGTCTGATACACATCACAATTATAAACTTCCTCAATACTCAGTCAGTACATTTTTAATTCGAATTTCAGCGACACAGCTTTTATGTTTTTATATTTTACGTTAAAAAAGTTACATTTCTATACCGAAACACAGGATCATCCTATGAAATGGAAATAATTGTATAAAGTCTTCCTCCTCTTTTTGCCTTTGAATGTCAAGTTGAGAACCCTATATTTAAAATCCTATTGTTATTCGTAACGATATTCGACCTGAGGAAAAGAAAAATGATTCGTGCGAGAGCCTGAATTATAAACATAATTAAATTGACCGTCCAATCACATTTTCAAATCATTAAGATTGTTTATTAAATTATTTGTTCTTACCTAATGGTCTTTTTAGTCTCGAAATTGTCTTAGTACCTGCATTGCGTAGAAGTTAATGAATCATTCCGAATGTGTAAACATTGTATAATTTTGAGGTAAGATTAATATTTATACAGTTGGTAAAATTATTTAACGAAATCGATTTTTCACCTTACTTTAAGATCTGTCTGGTTATCCTATTGTGTATATATCGACACGCATACTATATAAATAAATAAAAATGATATACGTTCTGTGAATTCTACTCTTTTAATTCTTAAATCGTTAGGTTTTCGTTTTATTTTTGATTTTTTAATTTATTATTTTTTTATCTTCGTCAAACTTTATTGTTTGTGATTCATGAGCACAAGATGTTTTAATTAAAAACGATGGTCAGTAGATTTTGCAATCACAAGTACTAATTGAAGTTCTAATTACAATTAATAACGAATGAATTGAGCTGATTTTTAAATGACTCAAGTTTAAAAAATTATGCGAGTTTAATGCATCACGGATCATTTCCATGAAACGATTTCTTACAATTTCACCAATACCAATTTTGAAAAAATGACTGTTGGCTTAAAACATTAAAAAATAGATGATCCGATCATAACATTTTAAATAATTTTTGGTATGAAGACCGTAAAGAAGATATTTATTAAAATCGTTTTAAATTTCGTTTGTTGACTTTAAAATATACAATTTGAAATTAATTTAAAAAGATTTCAGTTTAAAGAACTTTAACAAAAAGAATATTATGAGATTAAAAATTTACAAGTAATGCAAAAGTTGCATTGTTTTTCTCAGGTATCAATATAAAATATTGTTGAATTGTTTAAAAATGATCACGATATCTCGCATACATTGTTGTCGAAAACCTGAATGGTTGCAACATCGCGCGAATATGACTCTGGTTCTTCAGTTTGTTATTTTCTGTCACTGTCATTTTTTAATGAATTTAGTTTGAAAAAAATAAAATCTTTCAATCTTTAGTGGTAGTGAGAAAATTTGTTAATTAGAGCAGAAGCAATTATTTCAGGTAAGTGTTGACTCATAACTTACGTAATAATTGTTGAGCTTTTCCTCTTTTTATAAAATTATGGTTAATAGTATTTAAGCTGCATCACGTATATTTTAAACTTAAAACATTGACAATAAATTCTGTTCATAATATTTTGACCATATACATTAAATGTAAGTTATGTTTGCCACTAAAGATTATAAATTTTCTGGGCACCATCAATTTAGCAAACCAAAATTTATAAATAAGAACTTTAATTTCACGATACAAATTATTGCTGAATGTTTCTAAACATAATTGAGAAGAGAACAATTTAGTTCTGAACATTTTCCTATCATACTATAATTCTCATATAATAATTTATCAACTTTTTCATACTTTCAAAGAAATGAGATAAATGAAATTATTATTGAAGAAAAAACGCATCATGTTCAATTACGAAATTTAAAAAACACTGAGTGCACAAGAATGTGAAATTTTGAAGATTTCTAAAAAAGAATTTTGACAGTTTCAAGAGAATAATATTTTTTTCGTAAATTTGTGGGAAACATTCAAATGATTTTTAATTTTGAAAAATTAATTGTAGAGAGTAAATTGAAAGATTTCAAATTATATTCCCTTTGTTGCGAACCGGTTACCTACTCAAACATTGTTCGGAATATGAAGTTAAATAATTATACTGTCGAGACAATCTAAGCAAGATTACAGAATTTTAAAAGGAATTACAGAAGTTCAAACTTATATCATTCTCAAATTTCGAAACATTCAGTTATAAGTTTAGATATTAAGAGTATTCTAAGTTTAACTCTTCAAGTTTAAGTTTTAACACACTAAAAGAGAATACTTATAAATGTCACGTCATAGATGAACTTAAATTCAGACACCTTATACTGAATTTAAGTACATGTCTGAATTTAAAGTATAACCTTTTTTAGTATTATTTTTTATTGGGAACGTTCTAATGGATTTTTAAAGGGTGACAACTTTTCTCTTGCAAATTAACTTAGAAATGTTAACAGTTCATTTCGAAATACTTACCTGTAAATAATTTGTTTAGTAAACAAAATGATTATTATTGAGAATATAATACGACAAAAGTCGCAGAATCTCTCAGTCATGAAGTAAGTTATTTTTAAAGGAATTCAGACAACATATATTTCTCCGATTTGAGAAAAAATATTTTTTCAGGAAGTTACGAGTTTTTGAATGTTGACGTCTATAAATTTCTTCTTTAAAATTTTATAGTTTTTGATCTAATTCTATGGTACCCTACGATCATATTAAGAACAAAAAGAAAAAAATCTCTGGGGGAGTTTTTGAATGAACTTGATTTTTGAATACTTTATTTTTGATTTTTTTTACATTTTCATGTATACAACTTCAAACTGAGTTTCTTTAGCTTGAAGTTTGTGATTTGGTATAAAAAAAACTAAATGTTGAATATTTTTGTACAACTTGAACTTATTAAAATTAATTGAAACAGGTGCATGTAATATAATAAGAATTTGTGTACAATTTCCCGTTAAAACTATACCTTTATCTTATAGTTTGGGAGATATAGTCTTCACAAGAAATTTTTGACCGTAAAAACTTTACAATTAATATACTTATATAAATTTATTTAAAATGAAAAAATTTGACAGGGATAATATTTGTAATTTAAGTTATTATTTACGATTATTAGACACAAAATGCATAAAAAATTACAATTAATATACAATTATATAGAAAAAGCACCGCCATTTTTCAGAAAAATTTGCAGAGAAAAAGAAGTTGGTTCAGATACTCATCTCTTTTTCAAAACAAAATGTTCTCGTCAAATCTGTGCAATTCATTTAGAAACCAAAAGGAAACCCATTTTCCGGTATTTAATTCGAAAATTCAATCAAAGATAAAAATATACGTTTACACTTCTCAATCATTTTATTTGTACAAGTATATATCTGCATCAAAAAATGATGTAGATCGCAACACATTACAAACACATCGTGACTCGTGATGTTTATCACGAAACATGCAAATGCTCAGCATCAACAGACAACATATCAAATTCTAAAGATTAAATAAACATTTTTATACGAATTTCTCCTAAAAACGCATATATTGCAATGATGTTTTTCTCTAGGGGGGTTAGGTCAGATTATTACAACTATTCGTTTTGCGGATATGCATAAGACTGTACTTACGAATCTCATATAAAAGAATCTACTACAACTAAATGCTATCACTGTAATGAAATAACTTATTCACATAGGTACGACAAAACGATAAAAATACAGGAATTTTTTTAATTCATTCGATAAATTATAGAAAACTTCGTTCGATTAAGGTGCCCTCTATCGAAGAAAATAAAAAACGAGCAAACTTACTTTTGTTTGCATTTCAAGCATTCGTGCGTGCCATTGACATTCATTGACTTTCTTAACAGTCTTTCCAGTTTTGTTAAATAACCGTTACTAACTTCATGATGGTGAACGAATTAAGCAAAGCTGGCAAATAAAAGTTCAGCAAGACCCAATTAAACTCTCTAAATATTATGCCAATAACACATAACAATGATGGATATATGTTTCTCGAGGCAATCGGACCGTGCTTAACATTCGCAGCGCGATACAATCGTACATTCAGCGATTCCTATCAAAGAAAGAACTTTCAAGATACAACTTATCCTAAAATAACGTTGATTATTTATCACCATTTGAGCCTTTTATTCTGTCAAAACAAAAGTATATGCTTTATTTAACTCTTGAACAATTGTCAGCTTCAATAAAAAGCTACAATTTCCGGGGTTTCATTTTGATACTCGCACCAACATATAGTTATAAAATATTTGGAGTATCGTAAACCATACTGAACATGAATAATTGAACATTACCATCAGTTTTCCCTCGGCTCGTGTTCTTCATATGGCATCGTTTTTCGATTTTGGCGTAGACGAGGTAGCCTTATTCATGTAAATTATGATTTTTTTTTTCAATTTCCAACAAGTGTTATGTTCATAATACTACCTACGTACAGTTTGAGTATTATCTCTGATCTGTCACATTTCTGAAAAATATTGAAACCATTATAAACTTCTGTTAAGTGACAATAAATCGTGTTGCGATGGACTCGCAACGATTCTGAGGCATAATCGGTTATTTTCGTACTTTGCTATCGTAAATCGTATAAATAATGTTCGACTCAAAAACTCAGTAATATCGCTTTATACCTCGTACAAGTTAAATAAAACTAGTACAGCAATAGAGTGATTTCTCTACACAATACATTTTTCTAGAATCTATTTGCTTCTTCTCACATATTTACAATCAATATGACACGGATAATCGAGTCGAGCGTATTCTAATTTTAAAAAGACACAGGCACTTTTCTCCACAATTATTTTGGAAAT
Source organism: Belonocnema kinseyi (assembly GCF_010883055.1). NCBI lineage: Eukaryota > Metazoa > Arthropoda > Insecta > Hymenoptera > Cynipidae > Belonocnema > Belonocnema kinseyi. The sequence continues at coordinate 102,241,989 of NC_046663.1, read as the reverse complement.
CTAGTGCCAGTGAATTTTCTGTGGGAATACGCGTAATAAAATATATCCCGTAGTTCGATAAAATGACGGAATCTGTCTGTCATGAGACTCATTTATGCATAATAAAAATATATAATTCTCTGCCATTGTTTTGATATTGGATAACTCGTCTTCTCTATTCAGTGCAAAAGACATTAATTTTATTTTCGAATCGCAAATTTCCAAAGCATTGTCAAGATTTGAAAGTGTTAAAATGAAAGGTGCTGGGTGAAAAACAATTAAAAATTAAAAACAAGTAATACGTGACTTAAAAAGCGTTCAGCTGTCGCGAAAATAAGAAAACAGATTTGGGTTTTTCGCATGACTAGAGTCCAAATCCTTTAAAACATAATTGTTAGATTTTGTTTTTAAATAAAGGACGCATTTGGTGCTTTCACCGAAAAGCGATCGATCCGCTTAGTAATCATCTATTATTATCTGACAATAGTTTCGTCACTCGCGGACAAATCTAGCACCGCAGTGCTTTTGAGAACATCTAGGAACTGATCTTGTAAAAACGTTAAGACGATAATGTTTTTTTCTTCTTCTAACTAGCCCTTTTGATGAAATCTGTTTCTTATTGAAAGAAAAAAAAACAGAAGGTCAATGCGCATTTCGCTTTTTGATAATTATCTCTATACAGCACCAATTATGAGAAATATTCACGATGAGAACTTGACCCGAAAGTCAAGCTGAGGTAGCAAGACAAGAAGACTTATTCTGCTATCTCGCCGCTTTATTTTACAAGGAATAAAGCTAGAATCTAAATATTTTCCCCTCACTGGTACGATATTTGCCTAAACATGCTACTGATCTCCTCGATGGACTTGTTCTTTGTCTCTGGAACTTTTCGGTATATGTAGAAGGTGAACAAGGCTTGAAGAACGGCGAAAATATAAAAGACATTTGAATCCAGGGCTGTTTGAAGGGGTTTGAATCCGAAACTGACAAGGAAATTGGCAGTCCAGTTGACACCGATAGCCACCGAGGTAGCGACAGGCCTTGCCGATTGGTTGAAAAGTTCTGAGACCAAGAACCAAGGTATACTTCCGGGTCCAGTTGCGAAGAGAACGACGAACATTATCACCAGGAGAATGGAAGAGTAGGCTGCGAACGTTGAGTCTTTCTGCAAATTTATAAGAAAAGTTATAATTAATTGAAGATTCATCAATTATCAAACAGAAATTGATTACAGCTGATTCCTTCTAATGAATCTAGAAGACTGTTTGGTGTGAAAGCACCCCATTTATAAGGGTGCCTTCACACAAGACATGTGATTATTTGGATTATTGATTAAAAAGAAAATTCTTACCGCAAATGGCATGCATATTGCGAGAAGAAGAGTGTCAATAACCATTCCACTAAATCCGACCAAAAGTAAAGTTTTTCTTCCAGCTTTTTCAACCAAAATGAGCGAGACAAATGTCATAACGACATTCATTGCTCCCACACCCATAGTAGCCATCTGGGCAGCGTCCTTTGGAAGATTGGCCATTTCGAAGATGCTGGTTGAGAAGGACATAATGGCGTTGATACCGGAAAGTTGTTGGGCGATCATTACCATTACAGCAATTGTCAATGGGATTCGAAGAGTGGCATTCATAAGCAGTTCTTTCAAAGAGACACTCGGTATAAGTTTAAGGGATTCATACTCGGCACGCATTTCCTCCATTTCGTCATGTACTTCAATTGTACCACGGAGCCATGATAAAGCTGCATCAAATTTGAAATTATGCTCATTATTGACAGGGAAAACTTTTCAATTTATGAGGGACGCGGGAGAAAGTGAAAGCCAAAGAATGTCCAAATACATAAATAATCTGACGCTGAAGAATTTGAAACCTTGCAATATTAAACTTATATTTGTTCAATATCAAGGAATTCAAAATTGCAGTATTCGAAATTTAATCATTTTAAATTAATGCCCTCAAAATAAATGGTCTATTTTAAATGGCAGATCTTTAAAGATGTATAATTTTTAACTGAAGCTCTTTCAAACATTAAGAATTTTAATTCTGTATAATATTTAAAACAGTAAATTAAATATTGCAAACTATTAAAATCGAAGAATTTCAGTCTTATCGCAACTTAAGCATATCAACAATTAAAAAACAAACAAATTCTCAATTGTATTCAAAACCAAGAAAATTTGAAAAAGATCTAATAATTGACGCATTTAGAGTTTGAAAACATTTCAATTTTAATTTTAGGCTCTTAAAATGAAATACTCTTAATATGGATCGTTCAAAATTGAACATTTTAAAAATGGAATATTTTAAATATAAAACGTTTAAATTTCAACGATGGCAATTAAAATAGTGAAGAAAGTATTTGCAATTAGGCTGTAACTAGTTGTTCCGAAAAACTAGGGGAGTTAGAAAAGGGAATGGACTAGTCGTCCTGAAAATTCAGGACGACTAGCCAAGCTTCTGGGAGTTTCAAGAAGTTGGGACACTTCGCTAAAATTAATGTTTTGAAAAATCCAACATTTAAAAAAATGAAAACTTGGTAATTATTAAAATATGTTAAAATATAAATAACTAATTTTTTAATTTTAAGTATGATTTTAAATAGGGTGCATAGAAAATGAATCAATTTTCATATAAAAATTAGAAACAAAATATTGGCTTTGAAACTTCACTACTATATATCAATGTAAAAATGAAAATTTCTAAATTTAAATAAAACAGTTATTTAAAATAAACATTTTTAATTTTAAGAATCTTTCAAAATTGAAGCATTTATTATCGTCGGAATTTTAACATTGAATAATGTCAACATCAAAGGTCAACATTTTTAATAGAGTCTTCATGATTTAAAGCACAAAAATTGAAAAAAAATTCCAGTTGGGAAAAAATAGGACACAACAAGTTCAAATTCCAGTTTTAAAAATTTAATAATAATAATTTTTATATTATATATTCAAATGATTTCAAATACGATACATAGAAAAATCAATACCAAGTAAAAAGTGTTACAAATTACAAAAAAAAAGAATTTTAATTTAAGTTCACTTAAAAAAATGAACAGTATAATATTGGAGCTTTTAAATTTCCAAATACAGGTTTATTTCTTTTGAATATATTTCGATATTTCAAATACATATACTCGAGTAAAAAAATTTCAACAAAGTTTTCAACAATTTAGGAACTTTAAACTTTAGTTATAATTACTATTACATGTAATCTTAACTTTTATTATTTTCTTTACATTTTAAACAAATACCCGGAAAATCTCAAATCCTGATTAATATCGTAAAACTGTGAAAATTTGATAGAAAACAGAAATAGATTTTAAAAGACATCAAATCAGGAATAAGATTTCTGTTTATTACCTTTAAATTATCCTTGCAATTTGACACTATTCTTCCTTTAAAATAGCTATTTATCAATAACATCTTTTCATTTCACGGTGGGCTAGGATAGAATTCAACCCAAAAGGTCTTACACCTATCGGTTTTTTGTTCACACTATTTTTATATCTCACGATTATTTTGAGACAAAAAATAACAAAAAATCGTCTTTTAGTACTTAAAAAGATGCTCCCTATGTTAAACATCTTGTGACAACCAAATCTCTTCAAAGTGTTTAAAAATAGATTAAATCCCACCAAAAGTATAAAAAAAAAATTCATTTTTTCAAAAACGGCTACAATGATTTTTTTTCATTTTAATGTCAAAATGATTATAAGATATGAATCATGAGAGCATAAAAAAACTGGGATTTGCAGGACCTTTTGGGTTGAGTTCTACGAAGAGCATCGTGATTTTGCAATTTTTTGTAGTTTCGTACTCCAAATTAAAAAAAAAAGCTCGTTAACTTTCCACTTTCCCAATTCAGTAGTCATTCCAATTTTAATACCAATAACAGAACACTTTTCTCACCTCTTTGAGCCTCCATGTCTTTTCCTCTACCCAGTAGTAGATATTTCGGACTTTCAGGACAGAAGGGAAGAGTAACGAGTTGAAAGATGGCAGGAACAATTGTCAAACACAAAAGTATTGGCCACTGACTTGCAGTTCCAAAAATGCTTTCCAAGCCCAAAATTTGGGAAACCAGAATAGAAATGGTTATGATCAGTTGATAAACTGTGCCCACAGCACCTCTCAAATGCATAGGAGAAACTTCACCCAGATACATAGGCGCCAATCCTGCGTTTAAACCTGCATTGACGCCGATGAGAAATCTTCCAATATAAATCATTTCGTAGCTGAAGGTAGGTTTTGCTGCTCCCTCGAAAATCACAGCCAATACCACCAATATATTATTCAACAATAAACCTCCCTTTCTTCCAAATTTGTCAGCTACGAAACCAACTAAGGAGCCGCCAATCATTCCTCCCAAGCAGAAGATTGAAACGATTACAGCCCATATGAATGTTACTTGACTTGAATCAGGTTCTGTTGCAGTTCCTGTCCGGTTGCCTGCTAGATTACCGATCCAGATTTTCATTACCTGCAACAACATTCATATTATTGAAATGTTAATCAGGACTGCCACAGCCTAATTTACTTGAAAGTAGTGAAAAAGTGACATATTTAAACCGAAAAAGTGACCAAAAGAGACTAATGTTCTTTTGAATTCAAAAGAATTCGATCAAATTTATCAGAATTCCAGGTGAATTTCAACAAATTCTAATTTAAATAAAATAAATAATACAAATGATATAAAATAAAATGCCTAAGAATTAAAGTGGGTTTAAAAAACGACGATGGATTAAAAAATAACTACAAAAAATGTTTAAATTCATTTAACTGAGTGGAATGAAGTCATTTTACAAGAATTCAAGTGAAATCAAAAGAATACAGCTAGCGATGAAAAAATCAAGAGAATACTAAAATTCAAATTTTTTAAAAAAGAATTCAGGAAAAATTAATAAGAATTCAGGGGTAATTCCAAGTGAATTCAAACGAGTTGAGATAAATCCAAATTATTCAAAAACAATTCAAAGTAAATTACTACGACAAGAATTCAACGGATTGAGTCGAATTAAGTGAATTTAGAAAAAATCAAGTGAATTAAAAAAATGCAGGTTAAATTCAAATTTAAAAAAAATCTAAAAGAATCTAGGATAAATGATTAAGAATTCAGAATCGATTACAAGTAAATTTAAATGAAATAAGAACAAATACAAAATACTTCATTGATTTCAGTAAAATCAAATTTTACTCAAATCAATGATAATTAAGTCAATGATAAAAGTCCATTGAATTTAGATAAATAAATAGGAGTGAATAAAATGAGTGAATAATTATCTGATGAAATCCATAAAAATTCAAGGTGAATTACAAAGTTTTAAAGGTGAATTATTAACAAAATTAAAAATCTAAAAAAGATCCAATGCTTTCAGTGGATGGCAAGGGAATTTCAAAGAATTCAAAGGAATTAAACAGAAATCCTTGTGTTCTCTGTTTTAATTTATAGGAAGATGTGACTAAAGTTTTTTTTTTCTTAAAAAAAAAGGTGAATATAGTGACTTTATCTTTAAAAAGTGGCTAAAAATGATTTGAGAGAGAAAAGTAACAAAAACTGACTTCCATGATTTTGTAGGCAACTTCTTGGACTGTGTTATTATTGATCGAAATTTAAGTTCTTCGATCAAATGAAAAAAATGTATCATTTTTCGAAGAAAACGACAGAAGAAACTTAAAATACAGTACGGTCCAGTAGTATGACGACGGCTGTTTTTTATCATTTGTTAAATTCTCATCAATTTTATCAAACAAAGTATCAAATTCTACAAAAAAACAACCCTAACAGAAGTCACTGTTGTTAAATCTGTAAGGAGTTACATTACAACAACATTTGGAAATAACAGTATAATATTCGCAAGTTATTAATACCTCCCGAAATATTGAAAATATTTTAATATTTTTCAGCTAATTTTTAAAATAATTTTTTATAGAATATTTTTAATTTATAGACTAAAGTTGTGTCTATTTTGATCAAATATGGTCGCAAAAAATATGGTGAAACTTTGAATAAAAAAACTGTGAAAATTGAAAAAGTGCTTTCACTCAAATAATATGTGTCTAAAATTTATGAAATCAATAATTTTATACATTGCATAAAATATTCTTAAAATATGCACAGATTGAAAAATTTTTTTTAATGAGATTTCATGTTTAAAAAAAATGTATTACAAAATTAGCTCAATGAATTAACTTCTGAGTTTCAGTAGAATTTCGATATTTTTTCTTGAATATTTCGGAAAAAATGGTATAATTTCTTTTATATAAATGATAGGCATTTTAGAGAATGTAAAAAAAGGTGCCCTCGTACTATAGTGACGATACTGTATATCATTTTTTAAATACATGTTTTTTAGGGATAACATAATTATTATATTTCTTTTCCTATGTTTTACATAAATTTTTACCTGTGTTATAATAATCTTTTATAACCTGTTTTTAATTTACAGTCTTTTAGTCTAAATTGGAACTGAAAAGTAAAAATAAATCTTATTTTGCATTTATTTTCTAAACAAAGTATATTAATTTTATCGTCGTTTCATTATTTTTAAAGATAATTTTCAAATGTTTGTGTGAATGAAAACAGATATATAATATAAAAAATTGTAATATCTATTTTACCGCTTCGGCATTGGAGACAACTGCTGTGTTGTAACCATGTTGGAAGGAAGAACCAAGTGCGGCTGCTGTGATGGCAAACACCAAATGGCCATTGAGACCCTGGAAAATAACATAAGAAGACTTATAAGAAATTTTATGAGCATGAACATAAATTAATTTTGAATGCAAAATATACTTAAATTAAAAAATATACTATTACACATAAAATCTGGATATGATTTAAAAAAATTAATAAGTGTCCTCCTTTTGTCATTATATTATATATAATTCATGATACATAATTCCACATAAATTATTACAAATTAACTTTAAATCAATAATTTCTTGTTTTATATCATTATGTTATATACCTATCTTAATTCAACATTTTCTAGCTAGACTATAAATAGTATCATGTACCCTCTCAAACGTAACATACCGAATCATTCAATTGAGAGTTTCAGATTTAAAAAATGGGACAAAGACTGTTTTCAGACCACGTAACAGTCTCATTGACACTAATTGAATGGGATGGATAGTAGTTTGACAAACGGTGAAATGCGGGCCTTTGATCGATACGGGTTTATGCATCTCATTTGCAATTAAAAATTATATACGTACCATCATATTTTCATTTTTAGCGAAAGTAATGAGAATTTATATAACAAACAATAATGCTATAAACAAAACAAAAGAAAAATCATTTAAAGTAAAATTCATTAAATCTTATTCGATACAGTGGCCGACATTTTACTGATTAGAATTTAGAGTGTATATATTTTCTCTTTTCACGGATTAATAAATAATGTTGACAAATTTAATCAGTAATAATATTAATTAATTATAATCATTTTATTTAGTGATCCGTTTCTCACAGATTTAAATCTGGAGAGTAAGATATAAAAATCTGAAATGATTTAAAATCGAAGTGATGTAAAAAAAGTAGTGCAATGAAATGTAATAGAAAGGTGACCCCTGTTCCCTTATGTCTGTCTGGTCGAGATAATTTGGAAGTAAATGAAGTATAATATATAATCAGTTAACATTACTAGATCACTAACTAGGAATACTAACCTCCAACTGGTATGTAAGATTTCATTATCAAAAAATCCTGTAAAGTAATGCATTTCCAGTTTATTATATATAATGCAAACTTGCTTTATTTATTA
>NC_046663.1:102219613-102234131 GCF_010883055.1 Belonocnema kinseyi | reverse complement strand
TAAAGCAAGTTTGCATTATATATAGTAATAGCAATTTAATATAAATGTTTAAATTCAAATTTAAAATGGGTAAAGAACTTTTGATATCTTTTAAACAAATTTCCCCGTTTGAAATTTTCGCCAAATTTTCATAAACAGTCTAACGAATTTCTAATAACTTGGCACATGCAATTTTTTTTAAAAAGACTGGATTTGAGAGTAAATTTAAGAGAAATATCTTTATCATTTTAAATTTTAAATATGATGCTATAAAAATTTTATTAAATTACAAATAAATAAACTAATAATTTAATTCATACACATTTAAAATTATTTTCTTTTTTATATACACTAGACAACATGCGTCAGCGTACATTTTTATTGTAGAATCTCTCACAGCATGAGATATCAGCGACTGGAATGTCCCCAAGATATTTCAGAATATCCTGAGGATATTCCATTAATGTCCCAATTTTGCATGCCAAGGATGTTCCCAAGATATCCCAATTCTATAATTTAGTATATTACTGGAAATTCAGATATATCTACTGCCAATTATATCTATATTCAACCGTATCAATATAATAAGAAATGACTGTCAGCGTGCGAAAACTGTTGCGCATTAATAAGTGACCCTTTAATAAAAGTCAAAAATTTCTCAAATAATCGTGCCAAATTATAATCAATTGTCATTTATATTATGTTTTTTATCATAAAAACTGATTTTGCCGTTAAAAAGTCCGATTTCTAAACTGCGCAATTTAGATTTTAAAGATACAATAACAGCCAACTTTTAAATGTTTAGAAAGTGACTTATTTTTTATTGTAACTAGGCTGTTATTGGTTACGAAAATTATTCGCGGTAATAATCTTTTGCTAATCATACTAAGATAGGATTTTGCAAAAACCGAATATTCGAGATTTATAAAAAGTGGTTTTTTGTCAAATGGATGTTTGTGAATCTTGATGTTTTCAAGGCATTCTATATATTTTAATAAATTTGCATTTTAGAAATATTTGATTCCATTGCCAAAATTGTGTATATCCCACACTGGACATTGAGTGGATATCGCACGGGGCGGAAATCTCGATATCCTTAAAATATATGCCTCTGATATTCCGGGAGATTTTTGGGACATTTTTCAGGATATTCCATATCCTGCCGAGATATCCTAGGATATGCCAATGATTTCATTTTATTGTGAGGGCATTTACATTCACTGTAAAAAACATGTACCAGACTTTCATGTCACCGATTCTTTTAAATGATCTTACTTATAAAATAATAACTCGAATAAATTTTCCGTACCAGATAAAAGTGAGGGAACAAAATATGAACGTCTGTCTGGTATGGAAAATTAAATTTAAATAGTTACTTTGTAAGTAAGTTAGTTAAAAAGAACTAGTCACGTGATAGTGTGGTGTATGCCCTTAAATGGCGTGATTCAAGGCTTTCGTCCCTACTTTTGACCAAGTCACATATTATTGAAAAAGTAAAAGCCGTATATTGCCGTATATTGCCGTATATTGCCGTATATTGACGTATATCAATATTTTGAAGACAAATTTTTGAAATGATACATATTAGAGGGATATGTTTAGAATAAAGTTGTATCCGATTGTTTTTACATAATAATGGCGGAGAAATTTCATGCTTTACACCTAAAAATGTGACATATGCAGTATTTTGTATTAGAGTTTATACTTAAATTCAAATTTATTCTTATTCTTATTCTACTCTTATTTTATTTGTGTCCAAACGTATCCCTTTGATGCAAGAGGACATTTCCCTGAGTGGAAATTACAACAAAGTGCAGCTTCTTTGGCTTAAAGTCTGTGGTTTAACTTACAAAAATAGGTTTTAAATGTTGAACACCATTGGGCACCTTGAAGCTATTAAAATTGTTTGAAATAAATGCATAAAATCAGTTTTAATCAGTTCGGACAATTCTTTTCACAGCATATACTGTCAAAAGTAGCCTCAATAAGCATTTAAGGGTATAATATCTCCCGTAAAGTCAAACAAATTGAAGTTTACATCTCTAACGGTATGTGCGATATGGCCCTTAGAAATTATTGTTTAGTCAACTATTTTTCTGAAATTTGTTTAAAGTTTGGTTCGTAAAAATTAGCTCATGTCCTACTCCTGTGATTCGTATATGTAAATTTTAGACATATAAGTTGCATTACACTTAATTTTCGGAACTTTTAGATACACGTAGTGACGGCTTTTTTACTATATATTGATATACTTGAAGATTTGTTAATTTTTATGTATTTTTTATATTCAGTTTATATTACTTTTACTTTTACATGAACTATACAAGAAACAAGTTACTTAGAACTATCTCAAAGCCTGGCAAATTTCATGAAAAAGGATATTTTTCACTAATATAAAATACAACTTTCACGTCCAAAGCACAGGACAAGATCTAATTTACGAAAATTAAAATAAAAAATTTGCTAAGAAAAAGGTTGACTAAAAAATACATTTTGAAGGCCAAATCACCTAAAACCATTAGAGATAGAACATTCTATTTTTTCTTAGATTGACGGGAAAATTTACATATTTAAATTCTTATATAGGTTACTTCAGACAGACGGTGCGCCGAAAGGGAAAAATGAAAAAAAAAAAACTGATTAAAACTATCTTTATGCACTTATTTCAAATAAATTTAATAGGTTCAAGGTGTCCAAAGGTACTCAACATATTTAGAACCTTTTTTGGATGATAGATCACAAACTTCAAGTCAAAGTTTGGAGTTATTTTCGTGAAAAAATAGATAATCTGGTCTTGAAATTATCGTGGGATATCACATAACAGGGATCAGAAAGAAGCAATGCGTGAGAGTCCTCCTAAGTTCAAGTCACTCGAGACACATCGTGGCAATTTTCTTAAAGATGTACAATTTAACTTTTCAAACATTCACGAACATTATATGTCAATATCAAAATTTTTGTATATTACGTTTCAACAACGTCCAAACGTTCTATTCTGGAATAACCCTTTGCCTGTGTGGAAATTTACTGAAATTCCAGTCGGTTATCACCTCGGGAAAATTACAATTTCAGTAAAATCTTCTACTGAAAAACTTAGTGAAAAGTGACTCGGTTTTCTTCCCTGACTTAGAAGAAACGACCAGTTCTTAAACAAATGTATGATTTTCATAATATACAGATTCTAATACAATTTCAACCCTTACCACTTCACTGCGAAGATAAACCATTATGAAAATGGAAAATCCCAATGCGAAAATATATGTAAAACTTTTACTAGCTCTGCACTTGACAATGCCTTTAATATGCAGTTACAAATATTAAACTTATTACAAACTTCCTGTGCTTAGTGGATAATTTTCAAAAAGATTATCTTTTCAGTTCAGGACCGAGTAACACGTGCTTACAGCCACGAGTAAAGACTGATGGGTTGCTACCCCACCCGAACGTTTATACCGGCTTGGTGTACAAAACAATCTGAAAGTCAGCACAAGAGACATATAAATGCTGGAAGAAATGCGTATGTGTATTTACTGATGCAGGGGCGTCTCATCATTGTCACTTTCGCATGAAATGCGTACTCCAAATGGAAGCAAACTTATTTCTTTAAATATTTTCACAATTTCATCTCTAAATTTCAATCAAATTCTGAAATATTTTCCTGAATTTACAATTTAGTGACAACATTTCTCCTATTCGCCAAAAATAATCTTTATGAAAAAAACTCTAGAGAATTTGAATCCCCGAATTATTATCACCTCAAATAATAAGCTGCAAATTCCTATCAACAACATTTCCCGATATTCAATAACTTTCGATGGTTCGCGTCAGTGCTAAATTTAGAAGCTCCATAACAATTAATAATGTCCAAATCTATTTATCAGCTTTTAAATTTTACAGACACGAATCATCGAATGGTCTCGAATGTCCGTAAATAGCTGTAATAGGAATGTTAAAATTCTTGAGATTTAAAATAATATATATTATATCTCGCATTCTATTTAGAAAAAAGATTTTTTATGAAACATGGGAACATCGTAATTAAAAAAAGATACATATAGTACGGTATTGACTAACGTGAGTCTTCCCGTGTCGCGATATTTAACTCTCAATTTTAACACCCGTGCGATCGCGTGTTCTCAGGACTGTATAAAAATTGTATACAATTTAAAGTTTTCTTCCCATTAGCAGTAAAAATAATTAAAATTAAATATTAAAATTTCTTTGATTTTTAACTCAAAAAAATATAAAAAGTAATAAATTTCCAAGTACATCATTATAAAACAAAAGCACGTAGCTATGTGTATCGAAATTTCTGTAAAAATAGCCACATATTTTTGATATGAATAACGGGACCTGAAAATGGGGATATTTGTACTAAAATTTTGGTATTAATAGCCGAATTTTTCGGCACTTGTAGACACTCCCTTAAAATTGCAACACTTTTGAAGTAGAACTTTTTCTTATCTCAATGTACGTAAATCGTAATTAAAATCGAATAAAATAAACAAATTAAGAAATATGTTGTGTCTGGATTATCTCTGAATAAGGCAAGTATCAAAGATCATTACCAAGCGGATGCATTTGTGAGTTAATTTTTTAATTTCCCCGGTGTAAAAGTGTTTTTACAATAAAATGTAATAAATTAAGGTATGCACCATGCATCTGTTACAAAATAATACATTTCCTCCGCAGGTTTCTTTTACTTTTACAATTACTTCTGTCTATTTTTATATACTTTCAACTCTTTAAATTGGAATCACTTAATTCAATAATAATCAGTCATACACAGAATAACCAGTGAAATTTACTGAATAAGCAGGGTTAATACAGATACTAATTTATCAAGATTTGAATCAGTGAATATCTAAATGGAATAAGTGTAAAATAGAATGATTGAAATTTCAAAAACAAATACTGATGTAAAATGAGTTTAGTGTCTATATGTAAATGTACAGGAAGTAGGTTAATAAATCAAATCAGTAAGGGGTTGCACAGTTGAAACAGTAAAAATACACTAAATAATCAGTCAAATTTACTGAATTCATCCAGTAGTTCATTTCGAATTGTCTCAAATCTAGAGACATCGAGTGTTTAAAACATTTTTTTATATTATAATATCTCGCACTTCACTCAGTTCCATTCACTTTTCAAGATTTTAATCAGTGACAACCTACTGGAATTAGAGAGAAGTAACTGAAATTTCATTCGCTATTTTGTGATATTCGGGAGTAGAAAAAGTTACTGAAATTTTAATAACAATTACTGAAAACTCCATTCGTCTTCTTATCGAGTGATCAATGAAAGCAACTGCAATTTCAGTGAATTTCGACTGCTTGTAGTATTTCAAAATGAGGATATGATTCTCACAAATTAAAAATACTTCTCCAAAGTAAAATTTATGATATATTGTGTTGAAATCTTAAGAAATGGTTCAACATGTATAAGAGCACGTCTGTCTGGCCCATTTGAGTTTATATTTGTTTTAAATAATTCAATTTGATAAAGTTTTGATTTAAAATGTAACTGAAAACAGGGCTTTAAAGCTCTTGCTGAAATAGAATATATGAAATTGCATTATTTAAACAAAACAAAAATGCGAAGGGGCCTCATAGACATGCCCTTAATTATTTTGAATAAGTTCCCACAAATTCGGCACAATATATTTATTTTTTCTAACCATAAAGCTTCCAAAAAAATGTAAAGTATAATAATTATTTTTGAAGGAACTTCAAATTTTCCGCATTGCGTCAAAATGCATTGCTAAGCATGTCTTTTAGCCCATATTTTGGTTCTGTATCAGTCCGAATAATAAGAATAACGACTCGAATATTTTTTAAGACTGTTTTTTGTGTAGTTGATAGTCTGAGTGTGACGTCTCTTTTTAGATGAATCACTGATGCATAACACGCTTCCTGATAGTTGATAAAAAATGCACCAAATCAATTACGTAATGACAGTCTCAAGTTAACCAATTTCAGGCAAATAGCTTACTTTGCTAAAGCCGTGCACTTGAAACGGAGGCTCGCTCGATTAGATTACAAGTTTATGAGTTAATAACAATGTAAACATATTTACTTTAAACATTTTCTCTCATTTATCGTTTAAATAGACGCAAAAGATATTTCGAAAACACTATCTTTCATAAAATCCAAGATACATTGAAATACAGTAAAATATGTAGTTCAATTTTATATAATATCAACAAATTCTAAACTTGGCATAATGTTATATACATTGTACACCTTTTTTCTGAACGAATGCATAACTGTAACTCATTACATGATTTTCAATATAGAAACAGATGAATTTTCACCCTAATGAATTGCAATTTACAAAATGTATTGAAATAAAGCGCAATATGATAACGTACAAGCAGGTTCCGGAGCTTTTTGGGATACTATAATGCACTAACATCGCTTGGCCACTACTAGAACCCTCGTATATATAATATAATAAAATAATAATATAATGTAACATTTTGCAATGTGCGATATCACGATTTTACGCTATTATAATGTGATAATTACGATATATAGCGCAGGAATTACGGTATATATTGCAATTCTTGCGATATCGTTTTCTCCGTGTTTAGTTTCTGTTATTGTTTTTTCTTTCTTTCAAGCCATCAATTCAATTTAAAATGTATTATCAAAGCCTACATGATGAATACATTATGTTCTATCTATCAGAATATATGATGCAATCTTAAAGCAGATTATATATTTAAACAGATGGGAATTTTCTTAAATTAATAAATCTTAACCTGGTTTATATTTCATATTGTTTTCAGGAAAAATAATAAGAGGCTTCAATAAAAAAAATTCACATTGCCACCTGTAGTTATATAAAAATTCAAAGTCAAACTTCACTCATTAGAAGTCACTGAACAGTAAATATTCACAGAAATTCTCGTACGAAAAGTTACTTGCTTACTGTAATTGCAGTAATTTTGTATACATACTACAAGAAATCTAGTGGAAAATTACATAAATTTCAGTGAAAAGTCACTGATTTATCAGTGAATTGTACTTTTTTAACCTCGATACTCGGTTAAAAATATTGATATTGGTGTAAATATGAAATCCTGAGTGATAAAGGAATTATCAACGAGGAGGTGTGACGCTCGTGGAAGCGAACGATTGGTCAAAGTGTCAAACCACAGTCGAGCCTCCAATTCCTCTTTCCAGAGCTGCTCTAAAAATAAACTTTACACGTACGGTGTCGGTGTTAATTCATACCGGCAGTTTTAAACGCTTACCGAGCTAAATTTTCAAAATACTTATGGGTTTTTTAACAATAATTTTCGTCGAGAACATAAAATTTTCTACATTTTTTTAAACTTATCCCTATCAAAATTATTACCAGATTAGGTTTTTTTTTATGGCTATATATAGTCAATAAATTTATGTGGGAATAATTGTTAACTGTCTACAAATACTACTTAAAGTAGGGAAAAAAATGTTTGAGCTTTAAAGAAATTATTAATACTCTCGTTTATGGTTCCCTATTATTTTGAAAGTGAATTTCAATACGTGAAAGTTTAATCTCTATGATTATGAATAATAATTCGATATGTAGGTGACTTATTTTACATTTTGAAATTGAAAGTACAGATTTCTCCGTTTTACCATAGCCAATTGAAATATGTCTCACAATTTCAGTGCGAAATTGATATCAGAAAACGATAGCCAGTGATAGGAGATATATAAATGACTAGTTATATATCACTTCTTAGTGTATATCTATAATATTTTCCTATTGTATGAAGTTCTTACCGAATAAAATTTCTGTATGTTAAATTCTTATAATCTTTAGACAATTAAATCATACCTGATTTTAGATTTGGAAAATGGGTAAGTTTATATTTCTTTTAATTATACTTCACTGTCACCAGTTCAAGAACAGAAAGTTAGCCTCCTTCACTTCCGTTTTTGTAGTCTTGTGGTAGCCACTTTCCTACTTATTTCGTATTTAAAAAATTGAAATTTGTTTCCATTTCTATTTAAGCGTTCGTCTATCAAAATTCTGTACAGGTATATAAATACGTTTGCGTCCTCGGATTGCGGATAGAGGGGTCCTTTGTACCAAACGTTTCCACTGATATGGTTATACAATAATTTATAAGCAGTCGCGGACAATTGAGAGGCTGACAATAAAAAGTGGAAATATCTCGTTGGTGAGTAAGAAGCAGCTATAGAAAAGTGCCTAAAAAAATGTATATAATTTGAAGGTTGTAAAAAGTAAAATAGAATATTGGCTGTAGAAAGTGGACAACGGTGCTTGAGCCGAAGAAAGGGAAACAGAAAAACTTGGCAGTAAGTAATGGACAAACGTCGCGTGTCGGTGAATCGGCTCTGTTACACGCTGCAAATACAAGCCTCGTTCAAAGCCGAAAATGCACGAGGACGAACCCGACCTCGCCCAACTGGACGATTCGCTTTCAGTGGCTAACTAGCTATTAGGAGGTTTTCGGTAAACTGAATTTCCGCTGAATTTTGCAGGGCATCCAGGCCGTCAAGAAAATAAAAGAAAGTTCATGGCAACGTTTTAAACGATTGCTTTGCGATGAATTCTAAGAGAAAATTGAAAAGAGATCACAAAACATTTTTTATTGTTTCCTAAAATTTTTTAAAAGTGTGTAAAATATTTTTTGAACTTTTGCAATTTTTCCAGATTAGATAATTTTAGAAAAATTAAGGAACATAATTCTTTTAAAGCCTTCTTGACGAAAATAAAAAAAATTTAGGTTCCTAGGAATAATTAAAATAATTTTTTATAAAAAAAATTAATTTTAAGAGATTATTTAAGAACATTTTAACACATGACAAAAGATTAAAAAATTATCAAAGAAGAATCTGAATTATTTCAAAGGCACCTTTTTTTAATTTTTCAGAATTAAGCAACAATCAGGAAAAGGATGTGAATAGAAAAAAGAATTTTTTTAATATTCGTGTGCAAATTTCAAGCGATGTTTTATTTTGAATAACTAACTTTAAAAAGAAATTGCGAAATTTTTTTAGAAATACCAAACGACTTCCTACAATTTTTTGCAAAGAGTGTTAAAGATTTTAGAGCGAAATTTTCAAGTCCGTAAGATTATCACATTTTTTTTAAATATAAAAAGTCGAGTAAAGTCAGGAAAAATGAAGTACAATTCAAGAGATTCAAAAATAATTTACAATTTAGAAGATTATTAGAAATACAAATTTTTGAAGCAATAATAAACTGTAGGAGCTTTAAGCGAATCTCGAAATGTCAAGAACATGAACAAATTTTTTTTAGATTTTGATTGATTTTTTAAAATGTTGAGAAAAATTCGAGGCAGTTGAAAATATTTTTAGGAATATGAGACGAGTCAAATAGATAAGAAATATTCACAAATTTGAAAACATTTCAGAAAATTGATCAAATATTCCTTGATTTCTTACAAATTTCTTAAACATTCCTAAACATCTTTGAATAGGACTCGAATTTTTCCTAATGTTTTGTAATATTCTATCAAATAAAACAATTTCTTTAAAATATCCTAAAATCTTTTGTGACACAGCTGATATATTTAAAAATCTTTTTTTAATTTTCTTAAAAATCTTATAATACTTATTTTCTTGCTTTCAATTCTCAGAATTTAATTCCTACTAGAAATAAAGTGCTAAGAACTTCTAACATATAAATAGTTATTCGAAATATTCATGTCATGTCAATATTAATATAATTTTTTATTTTTTATGGTAGTGAAAAATTGTTTTAAATTGGTGAATTGCAAGTAGTACTTACGTAAGGTAACTTCCATATTTGTATGACTACAAAAATATTGAAAATCCTTTTGTGTTAAAAAAATAGTCTTAGGATTTATTTAAGATAATACTTCATGTTAAAAACACTTTTTTGTTTAGGAAACGTATTTCATGTTTTTAAACATACATAATATACAAAATTTGACGTAACGGCGATGAGGGGAAGGCCAAAAAGAAATGTTACGGCCTGTGTCATATTGGGTGGAGGGAGAGGGGGAGTTTAACAATTAATTAATATATTTTAAGAATATTTTTTAATTTATTCTGCCCTGGGGTCAAACATGGTACAAAAAACGCCTTGAAATTTGGAATAAAAACTGTTACATTAATTTTAAAAATTAACAATATTTATAATTTTATCAAATTTCCAAAAGATTATTTAAATATGATACACATTGACTTATATTAAGAATATTCTTTCAAATAGTTGGTAATTTTTTTTAATTTACATGTTTTTTACCATTTTTGGCCTTAGGAAATAGATTTCACGAATGAAATGATAGAAATATCTCCATTAGTTAGTAAAAGACTATGAAGACTTTTTCCTTCGAAATTTTACCAAAATCTTTTAAAAATGTTAACAAACGGACTACAGATTTGGCTTTAAACTTTTCTACCAATTGGAGAAATAGATATTTCTTTTATCTTTTTCCACGATCTGATTTTTTCCCTGAACATAAAGTAGATTAAAAACGCTTAAAAAATAGAAATAGGAAAGGTAAAAAATGCACGCAGTTTTTTTGTGGTTGGAAAGACCGGCACATTTTTAATAACACTTCTTTCCACACCACCCGCGGAAGAAAATTTTTACAATATTTTTATTAAATAATAAACATTTAATTTTTTGGACTCAAATGGAAAAGTTAAATTGTTTACATTCTCATCAAGAGAAGGTATTAGATTTGTGTAAAATTTGACCTCCCCCTGAATCCGAAAAACAGGTTTTTACGAATGTGTCTCTCTCTTTGTGTGTGTGTGCGTGCGTCTGTCGATTTTTAGTTTATTAGCACGATAGCTTTCGAAAGAATTGACAGATTGGATTGGCCTTTGGTATACTCTTTTAGTGTCCTAAAATAAAGGTCAAGTTCATTATCCAGCCATTTTGGGTGAAAATTCAAAAAGTGAGCGTATTTTTGAAAATTTTGGAGACCACTTTTTTTAAAATTTAAAAATGTTCTATACGGATATTCATAGCATATAATCAGACGAACAATTTATCCCAATGATTTTTTTTATAAAACCAAAATTTACCACACTTATAGCATTTAATAAATTTCAAAAAAAAAAAAAAACACGAAAATCAACATTTGAAGCCAAATAACGTATGATATGAAAAAAAGTCAAGAGAAGAAAAATGTTAAATAAAAAAAGAATGAAAAATAACATTTTACGGTTAAAATGTGCAAAATGGGTAAAAAGATGACTCAATAAAAATTGTGCATTTCAAAAAGATCTACAAATTTGTTATAGATAACTTTTTGATAGCATCTGTATTTTGTGTTTTAATCGTGAAACACGATATTAACAATAAAAAATCAGCACGCTGCGTGGGCACATTTTCATGATAACTTATGTTTTTACATTCTCATGAGAGAAGGTATTAGATTTATGTAAAATTTGACCCCCCCCCCCAGTTCTTGTAAAATGTCCACGTTTTGAGACCCTCTGAATCCGAAAAAACCAGTTTTTACGAATCTGTCTGTCTGTATGTACGTTTGCCTGCCTGTCTGTAAGACTGCATGTGTGTATGTCTGTATATCTGTCTGTCTGCGAACACGATAACTTTTGAAAAAATTAATCTATTAGATTGGCCTTTGGTACACTTTTTTAGTGTCCTAAATTAAAGGTCAAGTTCGTTAACCAGGCATTTTGGATGAAAATTCAAAAAGTGGTGCCCACTTTTTGAATATTTTTGAGGCCACTTTTTTCAAAATTCAAAAATTCTCTGTACGGTTATTCATAGTATTAAAAAATTTAACCCACTGACTTTTTTCAAAAAATCAAAAATTACTGGAGTTATAGCATTTGCAAAATCCAAACAAAAAAAAAACGAAAACGAACAATTTAGGACAAACAACGCATGACACGAAAAAAAAGTCTGAAGAAGAAAAACGTTGCTTTTTGAAAGTTCTACAAGATTATGATAACAACTTTTTCAATTTGGTCTAGAAATTGAAAATTCGAAATTTGATCCTACACAAAATTTTTGAAACCACATTTTTCCAAGATGTAAAAATTCTATGCACGGTTGTTCATAGTACTTTAAAACTTAAACAATTTATCCTTCCGACTTTTTTGTACAAAAAGAAAATGATCAGAGTTAGATCATTTTCAAAATCCAAAAAAACAAACTAAAATGAACATTTTAAGCCAAACAACGCATGATATGAAAAAAAGTCTGGAAAAGAAAAACTTTGCTTTTTGAAAAGCCCTAAAAGATTATGATAACAACTTTTTTAATTTGGTCTAAAAGTTGAAAATTCCAAATTTGATCGTACCAAAAATTTTTGAAACCACATTTTTTCAAGATTTAAAAATTCTTTGTACGGTTGTTCATAGTGCTCAGAAATTCAAACAATTCATCCTTCTGACTTTTTTTTATAAAAAGAAGTTAGAGCATTTTCAAAATAAAATTTTAAAAAAACTAAAATGAACATTTTAAGCCAAAAAACGCATGACATACCAAAAAGTCAAGAGAAGTAAAAGTTTCCATTTTGAAAGCCCTACAGGACTATGATAACAACTTTTTTAATTTGGTCGAGAAGTTGAACACTCCAAATTTGATCGTACCAAAAATAATGAAAAATCCAAAAATCCCATTTTTTGGTCAAACTATGCAAAATATGAAAAAAATGAAAAAGCTCAAATTGCGCGCTCTGGAAAGAACTACAAATTAAGAATAAATCACTTTTCGATATAAGCTAGGAGAAGAAATGAGACAAATTACGAGAACAGACGAACCCCTTTCCCTAGCTTCTCGTGCGAACAACAATGACAACATCGAACATACTTGAAATGCCAATTAAGACAGAGTCAATGTGATGGAACGGCAAAATCTCAACATTCTTGAGTCAACGGATCAATCAGGGACGAACTGCTGGAGTACTATGATAACAGTATGGCCCCTGAACGAAAAGGTTACATGGTACGACTGCATGCTCTGTGGTGCAAAAAAATACACAGAGGCCTCACATTTTTCGCATAAACGACTGCAAAACCGTGCCAAGGAACTCCGAAAAAGAGGGCAGCGTCTACTCTACACTCTCTATAAGATTTTCACATCTATCCTATATTGTAGGATTGTTTGGACAATCGAACCTGTGTGGCAAGAAACATACGTACAACGCAGATCAAAGAAAGGCGTACCAGGATGTCGGGAGAATTTGCTTATGGATAGATGTATCTGCAAAGATGTAGCATCCTGACAGCGCTGCCCATCAACGGCCTGGCTTGACTACCGGAAAACTTTCGATTCAAACTTCGATAGAGTTATCATCTGTCTGTTGAAAAGCTTAAAGGTTCATCCGCACATCGTGAGGTGCATATAGAGATTGATGACGCTTCGGAAAACCAGATTTACTATCTCACCTGGAAACATTGTGTAATAACTAACACCGTCATCTTTCAGATGGGAGGCTTTCAGAGCGACAACATGCGCCTAATTCTCTTTTTCCTCACACTATTGCCATTATCCCTCGCAATTCGCCATTCCGAAGGGTACTTTTTCAGCAAAACTGGAAATCGAAAGCATGGGGACACTCATATATTTTATATAGATGGTCAAGGTCTATGCTAAAAATACCGAACAACTTCACCTAGCTCTCGGCATTATCGAAAAATACAGTCTGGAGATCGGAATGGAATTTGGATTAGAAAAATGCGTGCCACACAGCTGCATTTAGGACGTAAGACCTACAAAGGATACTCTCCGGAACTGATACAAACATCTCTACCGGTAGATTTGGTCTTCGTCATTGCCGGCGTGGAACAAAGTATCTTCAACGAACATGCTTGCTGTCCTGGTAGTATTATATTCATTTAGAGTGGTTCCATGGACGAAGGACGAGCTCGTATCCCTTGATATCGGGTCACGAATGGTTATGCACATGAAAAAAAGCATGCACCTTAAGTATTCTGTTCGTCGATTCCTCATCTCACGCCGTCAACGTAGTCGCGGAATATTGAATCTCGAATATCTTCATAACAGGTTTATTCTAAATACAGCAAATATAGTCGCAAATAGACAAGACCATCTTTTTTAAAATTGTCAGGAAAAACGAAGAAGTGAACATAGGTGCGTTTCTGTACAAAGCAGCGCCTACTACTCACTTCTGAAAGCCTGTATTAAGAAAGCACAAGAGAAAAACTTTCGTGAACAACTCTTCGAAAAGAGGACGCACGATATCAACCACAGAAATGCAATTTTACCGCAATTTCGCTAGGAACAGGTGCAATTTTTAGATTAGCACCCGCTCCTGGGGATATCCCGCGTTTGCCCTTTTTCCCTTTTAATTGCACGTCTGTGCAATTAAAAATGTTGTAATTTCGATTTTTTAAATTATATCCTCATATATGGGACAGAATACGTTAAAGTGTTCCAAACTAAAATTAATTTTTTTTAGATATGGTTGAAGCTTAAATCAATTATAGTACTAGTGGACCTACCTTGACGTCAGTGTAACTTGTCTTAAGATGATCCGATTGGACTTTTATTATAGTGTTTTGGGCCGCTCTTTTCATTTGCA
>NC_046663.1:102216896-102219513 GCF_010883055.1 Belonocnema kinseyi | reverse complement strand
CTATTCTTAAAGTACATGAAAAGAGCTGTCCAAAACACTATAATAAAAGTCTAAGCACCTATCTCACGGTCGTGAGACGTGGTTGTGGCTGAAATTTTACTGCGATTTCGCTGGGAGCGGATGCAATTTTCCAGATTAGCACCCACTCCCGGCGAAATCCTGCGGTTGTCCTTATGACAAATTTTTAATTATATACATACATGCATATATACATACATGTATATATATATATATATTCGGTTTTGATTCCTCTAGAATCAAACCGAAGGGCCTATGACAAAGCCACCGAACGCGTCCTCGGGTTGCGGATAGAGTCCCTGTACCAAGGGTTTCTGCTGAATATGGTTACAAAAATAAATAGGCAGTCGCGGACAATTGTTCAAGGGTGGTCCCGAAGGAATTAACCCCTAAGCGGAGGTGTGAAAACCGTGCCGAAAGCTGAATGGCACCTGGGTGAGGTGTCTAGAACGGTGACTCTGGGATATCGGGCGACCTCTCAGAGTACGTAGCCTTATCCTTGCATGCGGGGCTCTACAGGGATGGACGAACCCCTTTCCCTCGCTTCTCGTGGGAACAACAATGACAACACCAAACATAGTTGTAGTAAGTGCGGTTCAAAACAACAGAACGCGCAGGGCTCCCGACAATGGGTCAGCCAACAATGCCGACCAATCTAGAGCTGGGGGAGCCAATGAAAATGGATTCAATGCGATGGATCGGCGGGATCTCGCGACCTTTGGTTGGACGATGCGACTGAATCACGACTTTGCGAGAGTGCTACGATGCGAGTGTGGCCCCTGAACGGGGTTAAATGGCACGGCTGCATGCTCTGTGGTGCGAGAAACACCAGGAGCTATCGCACTTTTCGCAGCAACGGCTGCGAAACCATGCTGAACTACTCCGAAAAAGGGGCTTATCACACACTTAACAAGTCAAAGCTGCTGACCATCAGACAGCATACTGTTGAGAGAATACGGATACTATCTGACGCTAAGAGAAGTCTAGAGCGGAGGGAGAGGTGGGTCAGAGAAAATCAACAGTTTCTCTCTGACCGATGTCGACTCTTCCAAGACCCTCCGGTTACTGTCGAACACCCACCCAAACCAGAGGAGGTCGAAGTATTTTGGAGAGAAGTCTACGACGTGCAGCATAGACTGGACGAAGACTCAGAAAATATAAATAGCTTCAAGGAGTTATGTGTTGCCCTTATAACACCTGATAAAGAATGCCCACCCATCACTACCAAGGAGGTGAAAAAAGTATTATGAGGGATGAAGAACTATTCCGCACCGGGACCAGATTGTATCAAAACCTTCTGGTGGAAGAAGTTTTCTTCAACCCATCAGCATTTGGCCCGTATTTTCACCTCATATTTGAAGTCGGAAGAGCCGATTCCGGAGTGATTGGTGGAAGGGCGCACAATACTCCTGCCGAAAATAGGCAACTTAGCTGACCCGAAAAAGTACAGGCCAATAACTTGTCTGAACACACTTTATAAGATATTCACAGCTATCCTAAATGATAGGATTGTTCGGGCAATTGACCTGTGTGGCAAGAAATGTATGAACAACGAGGCTCAAAGGAAGGCGTAGCCGGATGTCGGGAGAACCTGCTTATCGATAGATGTGTCTGTAAAGATGCAGCATTCTACCAGCGTGACCTATCGATGGCCTGGATTGATTATCGGAAAGCTTTCGATTCGACCTCCCATAAACTTATCATTTGTCTTTCGGAAATCTTAAAGGTTCATCCGCAAATAGTTCGGTGCATAGAGAGATTGATGCCGCTTTGGAAAACCAGATTTACTATCTCATCTGGAAAAAATCGTGTGACAACTAACAAGGTCAACTTTCAGAGAGGTGTCTTTCAGGGCGACACCATGAGCACACTCCTCTTTTGCCTTACATTATTGCCACTATCTCTAGCACTGCGCCATTCCGACGGGTACTTGTGCGACAAATCTGCAGATCGAAAGTACAAGGTCACTCATGTATTTTACATGGACGATCTTAAGATCTATGCTAAAAACAAAGAGCAACTACATCTAGTTCTAGGGATTGTCGAGCGATATACTAAAGAAATTGGAATGGAATTTGGGTTAGACAAATGCGCCAAGGTTTATTTGAAGCAAAGAAAACTTAATGGAATCCCTAAACATCCTGAGCTCGTTGATAGAAGCGCTATACGACACCTTTGCGCTGGAGAGACTTATACATACCTGGGCATGCCACAGAGCCGCATTCAGGATGTGACATCTATAAAGGATACTCTCCGAAACATATGCAAACGTCTCATCCGGCAGATTTGGTCTTCCCAACTGTCGGCGAGGAATAAAGTATCTGCAACGAACACGCCGTCAAGGTGGTCGCGGAATATTGAGTGTTGAATGTCTTCACAACAGGATTATTCTGGGTACAGCACATAGAGTTGCAAATGGAACTAACCAACCATTTTGAGGTATAATAACAAATGTTTTTTCACTGTAAAGCAACTAAGCCTATTTGTTGTCGAAAGCAACAAATGTGGGTCCGGATGCAATAAGGGCACATAAAATTTTTTCGTGCGAAAACGAAGTCCCCTGGAGGCTTTAGAAAAAATTTTCGAATTTTAATTTTCA
>NC_046663.1:102200017-102216796 GCF_010883055.1 Belonocnema kinseyi | reverse complement strand
TGAAAATTAAAATTCGAAAATTTTTTCTAAAGCCTCCAGGGGACTTCGTTTTCGCACGAAAAAATTTTATGTGCCCTTATTGCATCCGGACCCACAAATACTATTTAAAAACTACGGTAACGATCCAATTAAACTCAGAAAAATGTTTGTTGGAATCAAACAACAACATTTATTTGAATTCATATAATTGAATCAAACAATTTTTTTGCTTCAATTAAGAAAAGGTTAATTTAATTTAAAGAAATGGAAACTATTTGCCTTATTGATTGAAACAAATAATCTGTTTAGTATATTTTGTTTGATTTAATTAAAAAATTGACTTTTATTGAGCGATGCATTTGTTTAAAATCTGTTTATTCGAATTCATAAAAATATTTATTTGATTAAAACAAAAAATACAGTACAAAGCAGTACAAGAACGTGCCGCTAGGCGTGCTAAAGCGCTGCTGACGGTTCCTAAGGGACTAACCTAGAATCTAAATTAATTGGTCATATGATTTATTTGATGGCATTCGTATTTTTTTCAGTGTTGTATTATTCTAAAGGTTCTGATTTACTATAAAATCATAAATTAATTGAAAAATGGACGCAATATCTCTAGTTTAGGAACTACTTGAAGTTTAGGGTTTTTACCTTGGATATAATTGAAGATTTCGGATGCAAGTCTTTTTTAACACTAACCTCCTTTCTTTATAAAGATGATTTATAAAATCAATCCTGTTCTTTTTTTTAATAATTATCACTGTGTACTTAATAGTAGGAACACTTATATATACATTCAATTCAAATGTCTAATTCTGGGTCATTTCTCATTATTATAATTTATTATTGTTTTATTCAGAAATGAGAAGCACAGAGTTAAAAATTAACCAGAATTAAGCATTCGGATTGAATAAGTGTTTCTTCTTTTACATATAAAATGATATTTATGATTAATAATAAACATATTATCGAGATTATACATTATTTCTATAAATAATGCTCAATTTTGAGGTTAAATGTAAAAAAAGTATTTACTTCACTTGAGCAAAATCTTTAATTAATTTAAAAAATATATATTCAATGTAAACAAGACCTTTACTTATTTTAAACAAGAAATTTATTTGAATAAACCAAACATTTATTTTAACCAAACAAATAAGGACATACAAAAAATTTATTTGAATCAAACAAACGTTTGTTTGACCCCATATTAAAGAAATAATTTGTTTGAATCAACAAAAACATTTTTCTCAGTGTAGGAAAGTATTATTATCGCTCAGCAACAAACGAGCAGAAAACAAGGTGTAATCATTATCCAGATTTCAGAGCAGTCTTTACCTTCAACAAAAGTTAGATTCGCGAAATAAGATTTGCCCATAAAACTGAGTCGAAATATAATTAAACCCTGTAAACATTATTGTATCTTATTTTGAAAAGTTCTAATCTTATCCACTTAAAAATTACCTACAATAGAAATTCACTTATGTTTTTGCGGTAGAGCGAATTTCAAAGCAACAGATATAAGAATACAAAATGGAGTTTTTAAAGCATGAATAGGTTAGTAGAATCTATTGTACGCAAAGGAAATTCATTTTAAGAACGGCCTAGATTCAACTGAATATTAAATAAAAAAATTATTGTCCGAAGTTCTAGCATTTAACTAAATCCGGACTTAAGGATGCAAATTTACAAGAATTCTAAAGATATTAACGGCTCATTATAGAGTTATTATCTAAAGAATACTCTTTACAAAAGCAAACATTGAAAGTTTTTATACCGTGTATCAATTTATTAAACAAACTTAGTTATGAGCAGCTTCGTCATTCACGATAAAAAATAATTGAAAGCACTCAAGAATATCTGGGAATCCCGGGGTAGACGGTATTAACGCTGAAATGCTTAAACACGGTGGCGAGTGTATACCACATAGATTGTGCGAATTGATAAATTTATGTTTCGAGATGGGAGACGTCCCAGAAGATTGGAAAAAAGCGATTACTGTACCAATATACAAGAGAAAGAGGAAGATAAAAGCGACTGCAATAATTACAGAGGGATTAGCTTATTAAGTACCGTAAGTCGAAAGTGGGTTTATGCCAGGAAGTTCATGTACGGATCAAATATTTAGCTTAAGGCAAATAACAGAAAAAAGTTTGAGAGTAGGAAAAAAAGTTTTCTGTGCATTTGTTGACCTAGAAAAAGCTTTTGGCAAGGTAGATAGAAGTAAACTTTGGGAAGTCCTGAAAGAGTATGGAGTCAATGGATGGCTCCTACAAGTTATAAAAACAATATATACAGGTAGCAAAGCGAGTGTAACGGTGAATGGGAAACTGAGTGACTGTTTCGATATTATTCAAGGAGTTAGACAAGGATGCGTTATGTTTTCATGGTTATTTATATTATTTATGGACAAGTGTTTAAGAATGGCTCTTTTCGACGAAGAGGTCGTGGATCTCGAAACAGTAAGGGTACGTGAGTTAGCGTTCGCAGATGATAAGGTTGTTATGGCAAAGTCAATCGAAGACTTACAAAGAATGTTGAATAAACTAGATGCAAGCATGAAGAGCATGGGCCTCAAAATTAACGCAAATAAAACAAAAACTATGGTTTTCGAAGGAAAGAGAGAGAAAACACTATGCAATGTTTTATTAAATGATGAGAGAATTGAACAAGTTGATAAGTTCGTATACCTTGGTAGCTTATTTACTAGGGACGGCACGATAGATGAGGAATTAGATAGACGCACAAACGAAGGTAAGAAGGTTATTGGTAGAGCAGGTCCCCTCATCAGAAGTAAAAATATATCAAATAAAGCTAAAGTGGCAATACATAATTCTATATTTGTACCGACTGTACTATACGGTAGCGAGACATGGACGTATCAAGAAAAAAATAAGAGTAAAATTAACGCTATTGACATGAGATTCATACGCATAATATGCGGGAAAACTCTGATGGACAAAGTAAGTAACGAGATAATTCTAAAAGAATGTGGTGCAGAAGAGACGCTAGTAGACACATGGGAAAGAAATTGGTTAAGATGGTTCGGGCATGTTGAGAGAATGCCAAATGAACGACTAACGAAACAAGTGTATCAAGGTAAATTAAATGGCAGAGTGTCCAGAGGTAGACCGCGGAAAGAATGGTTAGAATGTGTGAATGGCACCCTAGTTAGAAGAGACATAAGAAGTCACAGAAACACGAGAGCCTGCATGAAAAAATGCATGGACATAAAAGAAGCTAGAGAAGTATGCCAGGACAGGAAAGTATGCCGTCAAATAGCTAATAAAAAGAGAGTCAGTAGAGTGAATGACGCCTGAAACAAAAGACCTTGGCCACTAATGAACCCAAGTGGGGAACCTTACATAACGACTTTGTGAGGACCTTCACTTGGGGTGATTGCTAGAGAGACTGATCAGCAACCTGGGTCGGAGCAGTGTTGCGGAAGGAACGTGTTATATACATAAATAACACGAGAATTCTGGATCAATCTGGAAATTCTCTATCCCTTCCACACACTACTCCTTTCCCCTACCGAGTGAGTCACGCCTACCCCAAAAGGGAAATGGCTTAATGGTGTAACGGATGCAGCAGATGTATCTTTTGGTTAATATATATGGTGTAATCGTCGTAATTTCTCGTAATTATTTTTTCGTATTGATAATTGGTGGAAATTTAGATCTGCAGAACACATGTTCTCATTATTCGAGATAATTTTTTGTTCTTTGTAGATAAGAATATTAGTGTTGTATAAATATATTGTAAGTATTCAGAATAAAATAGAAGGAAGCAATTGTCCGGAGCAATAGATTGTACTGAACAAAGTTCAAGCACTTTTATCTTATCGCTTCCATTATTTCAGATTACATTTTTATTTTTTCTTACTTTGATACAAAAAGCGAGTTGTACATTTTAGAAGAAAACCGTTCGTTATACGTACGTTATGCTTTAGTGTTTTTACTTTAGTGCGCAATTATATCAATGAATTGCAGGAAGATATCTGATTTCAGTATTCCCATTTCTTCGGCTCCTTTAGATTATTAGTATAAAAATGTTATTTCTCGCATCTATTATCGCAATCGTTTTTAGTCGTTCTTCAATTCACATCGTGGCTATTTGAATAGATCTACGAATGTACTAAAATACACATATAAAAGCTTCTCTCATGAGAGTGTGCGCAAAGCTGACTTTCGGATAATCAACCTCGTACCCGTGAGGTGAAGAACTTTACTTTGCTTGCCTACTTTGCATTCGAATGACCAATACATAGTACTGTTTTTTAAATAGAATACGTTTTTTCCTCGTCACATGGATTGTCAAATTGTAAAAAGATGACATCTTTTGTGACATAAAATTCGGCCAGCTTCATTTTCTAATTACGGTTTCTATTAAGGAAGCGCATCGAAAATGCAATAGTTCATTTTTATGCTTTTTATTTAATGCTTTATTTTTTATTTAATGCTTTGCATTTTTAGTTACTATTCCAATTCTGCACGTTTCAAAATTGTATAACTTTAATGGAAAAATTTATAACTCAAAGTCTTCAAAATTCAATAACTTAAGTTGAATCATTAAAAATGCTTTGCTATCGAGTTTTGAATATTTGATATTGAAATGACACCGTGTGACAAAAAATGCAATATATACTTTTTACGAGACAATAGTAAACATTGTAGGTCTAATCTAGTGGAACTAAAAAGTGTCTTGCAAAGTTTCTTATACATCCCCAAAATTGGATTTTATGTTTTAAAAAACCTTTTATGATAGGTGGTACATGTATAAAATAATTATAACCATAGAGTGTTAATCTTATCACAGTAAAAAATCGCACAGCTACAATCGGAAATATTTTAGTTTTTGCCCAATTTTTTCACAACAATTTAATGACATTTGTTTAATTCAATCATTTTCCCCTGTTAATGTATTTAAAGATTAAAACTGCTTGAAATTTGAAAACTTGGCCACTATTTCACACTATTTGTAACTTTTTTTTTATACAATTCTAAATTGTTTACCATTGGAACTCAGTACTGCTTCAGTAGGTTCAGGGAAAAAATGGGAAACAACTAAATCTTTTCGATTGTATAGCTTTGTTATTTTTCACCATGATCTATATCTATAGGTAATAAATAGATGTATCTTTCTACGTTCAAATAAAAAATGCAAAATCTAATGAAAAAAAGTAAGCGATTTTTTTACTATAAAATTAGATTTGGGGGTGCTTGAAAAATTTTCACATATGACACATTTTTCAGTTACCAAATCTAATTAACAAAGTTTCAGTCCAAAATGATTCAGTTTTGTAATTTTTTATTATAAAATTTGTTGAACTATAGCAAAAATCATACAAAATTGAACACAAATCTTTAAAAACATAGGAATAAGTGATTTGAAAACAAGACCAACTCGCTGGCAGTCGTAATTTTACACAATATTGTGTTCCAATAAATATCATTAAATAATGTCTCTTATCAATAAGATGAGTGGAAATGTTTGATTCTAATTTCTGCAAAAGTGTGATAAATTACTAAACCTCTGTTTATGCAGCACTAACTACATGATGAAAATATCTGACTTGATTATAGAATTATGGCCTTTCGCGTAGTGTTACAAAGCCGGTGTACGCCCACAAGATTTTTTTGATTGTCATGGCAGTGACTTAGGATGCGGCACATTAAAAATTCTTTTTAGAATTCTACGAAAATGTCGTTTAAAAATAGCTACAAAATATTGCATACGTGAAAATCTTACTAAGAGTTTTTATGCAGTCATGAGCTTGAAAGAAATTGAGTAATATTAATTAATTACTATTACATAAACAAATATTTTTGCGATTACTGTACTGTATCTAAAGTGCACAACTCATTTTTAAAATAAATTTTATATTCCATGAGCTACAACCATACCAAAAATAAACAGCTTTTTACAAAAAATATTCAAAATAAAATCCACTGAATCAGATAATGACGAGAAAAAGAGCAGTTTTTATGGAATTTATCTTTCTGCGTAATAAAATTCCATAATACATATATACTTTGGAAAAACTTTTCCTCCTCAGAAGATTTGAAGTGTCTCCGTTGCTACACATATTTAAAAAAGAATCGATAATTCGAGAACCACTTCGTGAATACGTGATTGACGAAAACACTGCTAATTAGCTAACTGACGACTCTCTAATTATGATAAAAACTTCGCAAAGTCAAAGTTAATTTCTGATATTTGATGTACATCTCTCCTAAAAATAAGCATGATCCCATCAGTGAAAATCCGCTGAGAAATCTAAAATACAATTCTTAATTTATAATCATTTATTTTATAGGCCAGAACAATTTGACACACATGAGAGATAAAAATAAAAATAACTTTGAAAAGAAGGTTTAAGAATTATACGACACGCAATATAAGGTACGACAGAAATTCATTTTTAGAAATACCCAGAAATTTTTATTGGTGTAAATTCATTTTTTAATAAGTTTACGACAGGGTTTAAAAAAGTTATAAGCAGGTGTTTAAAAGACAGCTGGATGTAATTTTTTGTTTGTTAATGAAAAAAATGTATCGGAAGTATTTTTAATTGTTTAATGGCCCTGAATCCTAGAATAGGATAGTTACGTACATACAGCTGTAAAAAAACGGAAGAATAAATTGAATAAATAAATGCTACGCTTTGTAAATTGCGTCCCAAAAGACAAAAGTTATGCAAAAACGATGGATCTGTGATTTCCATTGCAGAAAGAGAGGAAATATAATTTTCATTAAATTATTACACGTGGATTATACACAAATTACCGAATTTGATTATAACAATAAATAATATTGAAGTATCGCATAACATAAAACAAAATTTTTTTACAAAAACAATTATTTAATCCATTTTTTATTTTGAATATTTTTTATCTAACAAAACAGCGTTGCCCGGTTACAAATCTTATAATAATTTTTTTTTTCAAATTGAACTGAAATTAAGTTTCATTTCCCTGATTCATTGAGGCAAAAACAACAATACTTTTGAGTAATGTCACTAAAAATACTTGTGGTTTTAAAAATAACTGATTCCAAGTGGAATCTTACTTATTAAAATTAGTGACTTTTACTGACATTTCACAGATTAAAGTTTAAAGACTGATTACCCAGTACATTTTTTTGAATTAGGGTTACAGTGAATTTGAATGATTTTGATAGTAATTTTAAGGATTGAAAATCTGATACATTTTTAAGTAATATAGGTAGGGTAGAATGGGGTTAAAAGTACCGCGGGGAAAAAGTGCCACATACGGTAAAAAAAGAAGAAATAATTTGTAGGGCGCGGACAAAAGTGGTAAAAGTTGACTTTTCATAACACGGAGTCTAAACTAAATGAGGTATTTCTTTGGTTCTTCCATTAAAACTTATATAAGTCATTAAAAATCCACTTGTTATAATATGTGGAACTTTTTTCTCGCGGCACTTTTAACCCCACTCTACCCTACAGGTATATAATTTTCTTGAATGCGTTTATTTCCTAGAAAAACGTTTAGTCTCGTGTCCGGACTACTTTTAGAGAATTGGACACTAAGTCTATATTGTGGACATCCTATATGACACAGAGTCATCAACTATACTTTCCGACGTTGATCATCATATTCGCAAAACGGTCATGAGCTATGCTGTGTGTGGGTTAATGATAAGATTGGCTGATTCGATCAATATTTTGATTGGACAATTTCAAGATCAAATCGAGTCAACGTTATTTTTAGGACCTTAAATTGGATAATGAAAATATTTTCGGATTTATAGAATAATAGATCGTATCTACAATGATTGATTACTTGATAAAAATATACATATAATGATAATCAATCAAAATTGCTGATAAAAAAATATATGGGTGCAAATCAAAAAGTTGGCAACATCATGTTCCTTGAATATCACAAGCTTATGTTTAAAATGATATGAACATTACAGGGTTTAATTAAGCCAATTTTTTACACAATACCTTATTTAAATGTCATTTGATAACGTGCCTCCTGACTACATTTTTCTGAAATTCATGGCGTTATTTATTTTGAAAGAGAGCTCATACCCCAGCTCACACTACTGAAATTCTCAATAATAATAATAATTTGTTCTCATTGCGTGAAGTTAAGTTGTAAAAAGGAACGCAGTAGATATTCCCATTATTTATTAATTTAAGCATAATTTCGAATAAACTTAGAGTTACTAATTTTATTAATTATATTGCTTTAAAAGCCGGTCTAATTATTACTTCGACATACGAAATATTTGAAATGATTAAAATGAAATATTTTCGAATTTTAAATAAGGGCCCATTCGTATATCTCTTGAGGAAAGTAATCTAGAACGGCATTATTGCAATGCAGATTAATGATCTTACAAGAGAAATATACATCACTTTAATGAAAATAAATTCGAATTATTGTAATCTAAAAAAAAAACTTCAGAAGCTTGTTACAAATCAAGTTGAAGAAGATATATTTCGAATACTATTTTTAACTCAAGAAACATGGTGAACGTCTACTTCATTTTTATTTGACAGTGTTTTTAAAATGTCCGTGTCAGCGTGTATCGCTATTTCAGGACGAATAGTCGGATTTTTTCTTTGCGAGTATACACTGCGTTTTAAATTTTAAAGAAAATAATAATAAATCTTAAAAAATGAAATAAAAATCTGTAAATACTGAAATTTTTTTCACTGGTCATTTCTAGTTTGCCCCATTCAACGAACAGAATTCTCTTATTGGCTTTCACGAGACCTACGGCACTAACAGAAATTTATTAGGATATTTCAGATCACCTGATATCAGAAGGGTTTGTTTTGACGCTTGTTCCAACTAGACATCAACAAAGGGATCTCGCAGAATACGTAATACGTTCGGGGGGGGGGGGGGGGGGGGGGGGGGGGGGGGGGTCTTGTGAAATTATCATTCTCCATATAAAGAACAATGGAAGATGTAGCACGAAGGGACAGGGGCGATTGTTCAAAATTCCTGAAATAGGTATCGTGTATTTTGTGAATGATCCCAAATAAAATTATATTTTAAGAGAACACAATCCAAAAATCTGATCCTTTATAATAATTAATCCTCTGACACATTACCTCAATAGCGACAAAGATGCCCATTTTTCTTCTCAGTTAAATTTCCACTCCTTCCAGGATCTCTGAAACTCACTCTGACACGCAAAAAGAGGAAACCGTTTCCTCTGCGTCAAGATTCGGCAGTTTTGGTTTCTCGTCTATGCACGTCAGACGTTAAAAATAAAATAAAAATTTCCCACACCTTCTAGAATCGGATATTCACTCTCAATGCGGATATTGTAACAGTTCTTTCTAGAAAAAAGTGTAAAATTGTGTCCATAGACTCGAGAGTTGAAACACAGGTGGTTGGATTAAAATGCACTACAATTGCAGTCGGCTCTGAATGCCCACTGCGTAGCGCGACCAGTTTCAGGGCCAAGGGAGCCTGAACTTGGTATTTTGAGTGAAACTCATGTGAAACTGGAAGTGCGCCCGGTTTCAGGTTTATGACGAGGCTCACACTGAACACACCAAAGACGAACTGTGAATTGACGAGCAAGCTTGGCCGTTTATTGGTGGAACCCCGAAGGCGGAGCTGTTCCAATCTGTACAATTCTCTTTTGCCCCCACGAGCACGTGTATTCAGTGACTGCCACTGGCATAGTCAAAAGTTAAAAAGTAGTTTCCGGATATTTCCCAAGTCTGAAATAAATCTACGAATTAAGGATCGAGAATATTCCTCGGGGTTTGCCCGATGACATGTGATCTCTTCTTGGAATTGGACAAATGAGAGAGTTAGGGGCAATTTTACTGTTAGGAATTATATTAAGCTTGAATGCCTGCGTACATAGAAGACCCTCGACTCATACGTCAAATGACCTCTTATCAGACGCGTTTCATACATGGGCTATACATTCACTAGATGCGAGGGCGTATGTGAATAAATACACACAGATTGTATTTTTCTTTGATGTCTTATATATAAGCAGATTTCTCTGTGCCTGTTTACTACTTCGGCAAAGGCATTATAGGTAAATGCTTAGGAGCGACACCAGGGTTACGAAGTAACGCGTCACTCCAAGTTTTCTACATAAATTACCTAAATGAAGCAATTTACGTAGAAAACTGGTAAATTACATGACAAAGATGAGTTTTGTCTGTTTTGAACTCTTGAATTTCCTAGCATGTGACATAACCTCTCCCAAACCTTTATTAATTTAAGAATTCTTGTTATTAAATTTATAAAATGTTAAAATTACGAGAACGAGGATTTCTAAGCCCTAAGTTTTGAGAGAGTGAAATAAAAATTTAAAAATATAGACAAAAGTGTAGCTAACCCTGTAAAAAGGAGAGCATTGAAGTGGATTATATGACATTGAAAAAGTGTACACTTTAATGCCTATAAATCTAAACAAATTCCATTTTTGTCCGAAGGTTTATATAACGGCATTCAAATGCATTGATTGCATTCAATATCCCAGGCGGAAAAATTATATATAGTTTACATATAGTGTGAAGTATTATATATAATATTCATTTGTTTTATACAAAGAACGTACAAAACAAATGAATATTTTATATAATACTTCACCCTATGTCTAAACTATAATCTTTTCGCCTGTGACATTTGGTCGGAAAAGCATGAAATGGCATTCGAAACATTTGGTAATTCAACAGCATTGAACGGCATTGTTTCCATTCTATATACCTCCGATCACTAAAGACATTGAACTGACAAGCTAATTCAACTGAATTTAATGACATTAAGTTAATGGCATTAAAAAGAAGCCACTTTAATGTCATATTTTTTCGCGGATTCAAAATGATTCAAATGAAAACTTTTGAATACCAAGAAGCGCATTCAAACGAAAACGGATTTTGTTTAGATTCATAGACATTAAAGTGTACAATTTTTTCAATGCCATATAATCTACTTCAATGATCTTCTTTTTACAGGGAAGTGCCTATTTTGCGATAAACTATTGACGAACAGTGGTTATAAACGCCTTATAGATCATAGCTGACACTTCTATTCATATAGCTTTATTTTTGAACATTTTAAATAATTGCTTCACGGCCGGCAAGCACATGTCCACAGTCCACACACAGAGGTTATGCACTTATTTCAGACAGACATCTAAATATTCACAGGTTCCATATCCGCGTAATTTACATCATGCACGAAACTTTAGATGTAAATTAGCTGGTAAAGTACTAAACAAAACCAGGGAAATTACCTTTAGTAAATTACGTACCCAATTCTGGGCGATACGCCGCAAAGGTTGCCCAGAAGATGGAGCGAAAGAAACGAGGTTCAAAATAGCTTGTAGAAATCATTAATTCTCGATCGATTAATTCTCCCACGTTTAATTTTTGGATTAGAGGAAAAAACATTATTAATATGAAATAAAAATTTCAAAAAACTATTTATTTTTTAATTTGATTTTTTTAAGGTTATAAAAATAAAAATATCCGTAGATTCTTGAGAAAATTTCAAAAGGTTTTTGAACATTTCACATATGTCAAATCAAAATTTCAACAAAAAAATTTAATTTTCTGCCGAAAGTTGAATTTTCAACCAAAGAAGATTAATTTTCATCGAAACATGTGATAGTTGATAGATATTTAAATAAATAAATACTTTAATTTTGAATGAAGAACAATTTAATTCATCGAAAAAGAACGACTTTATACCAATCAGTTGCACCATTAAACAACATACAATAATTTCCAACTAAATTCACGAATATTAAACAAATAAGTTACATTTTCAACCAAAGAGATTAATTTTTTACTAAAATTATGTATCTTTGACCAAAAAAGTTATATTTTAAAAAAGTAGTTCACCTTTTAACAAAGTAATTAAATTTTCAACCAGAAAGATGCATTTTGAACAAAAAATGTAAAAAAGTCAAACTCGGACTTTGCGCTCTCGGATGGCGAGCAATCCGAAGATGAAGGAGACAATGTTTCAGAACAATCAGAGTTCAGTTCAGAATCAGAGCCAAGTGAAGATGAAGATTTAGAGAATGTGACTTTGAATCAAAGAATTCTGGAGCAGCGTGAACAAGCTAGAGGCCGACCAACAACAACATTACGCAGTAAAAATGGGACAAAGTGGAGCACTAAGCCGCGCACAAGAGTATCAGGTTAGTCGTAAAATACGTTTTATAAACATGGAGTCCTTCTATTTACTCTATAAATTACGGTGCTCACTCGGTTTTTACTATTTCTTCTTGAGCAATAATTCGTTAATTTTTCTTTTATTTTCGAAATTTTGCAGATCGAATGTCGACAGAAGAGAGAAACCCTGGGCCTAGAAACGGAGCTGAAAACTGTAAAAACGTTGCTGAATTTTGGGAGCTACTTTTCAATCAAGAAATCCGAAATAAAATCGTAGAGTACACCAACAAGCAAATTCAACACGTATGTGCACAAATGATGGCAGCAGGCAAAGCAATGCAAACGTTTCATTATGAAACTGACTTGGTAGAAATGAATGCGTTCATAGGACTGTTGTACTATTCGGGAATGTGGAAGGCCAGTCATGTAAGCATAAAAGAATTATGGGCTAAAGAGAATGGCAACACTTTCTATCGCTGCACTATGCCGAAAAATCGGTTTGAATTTTTAACATCAACTTTACGTTTCGATGTGAAAGAAAATCGATTGAAAAATGATAGATTCTCAGCTATTAGAGAGTTGTGGGAAATGTTCATCAAAAATTGTGAACATTACTATGAGCCCAGTAATACGATGACGGTAGATGAGCAGCTTTTATCGGTCCGCGGTCGCTGTCTATTTCGCATTTATATAAAGTCCAAGCCAGACAGATATGGTTTAAAAATAATTACTCTGAATGATGCTCAGACGTACTATTTAGTAAATGGCATTCCTTATTTGGGGAAGACTGGTCACCCCAAAAACTGAGTCATCAGGGGAATTTTTTTTTTCGAAAAGTTACCGAGCCAATTCACGGTACTGATCGGTCGGTTACGTGCGATAATTGGTTTACAAGTGTTCCTCTATTGAAAACCATGTACGTACCTCCGTACAATATGAAGATTACTGGTACAATTCGCAAGAATAAACCAGGAATCCCTAATCAAATGAAGATTGGTTCAAGGGAGGTTCCAGCATCGTCATTTTGCCACAGCGGAGACGTAACTTTGGTCAGCTACAAGCCGAAGAAGAACAAAATTGTTCTACTTGTTAGCACTAAAATGACGAAGTTTAACATTGGAGAAGCAAGGAAACCAGAAATGGTTTTATTTTACAATAAGACGAAAGGTGGTACCGACACTTTCGATAAACTTTGGCATGCGTACACTAAAGCCCGAGCAACAAATCGCTGGCCGATGAGGTTTTTCTTTGGTATGCTCGATCAAGCTTCCGTGAATGCTAGGATTCTAGAAACTTGCAAAAATTCTCGAGCAGATGCAACAGTGAACAAATCTCCTCAAGTCACTATGAAGTTTCTTATATTTCATCTTATAACTCCGTATATGCGGCAAAGATTGGAAATCAACACGCTGCGCATCGATTTACGCAGGGGCATTGGGATGATTCTTGGACTTTCACCAGATGATATGCTCGAAGAAGAGAGGCCAAAATTACTCAAGAGAGCTCGCTGTGCCAGCTGCCCATCCTCGAAGGATAAGAAGACACAAATGCAATGCCCATCGTGCAAGCGCCCAATGTGCGATGACCATCGCATCTACCTGTGCAACGAGTGCGGTGGCTGCGATTAGAATATTTTAGTGCCCCAAAATGTATAAAATTATGTAAGATGATATTAATTATAAAGTATTTTTTTACAAAACATTTAGAATATGTCTGAAAATGAATAATAAGGTTTTTTCTTGTCAATAATGAAGCTTTTTTTGCAGTTTCATCCAGAAATACGCTGTTTTGGTTACCCGAAAAATAACTTCCTTCACTTTGCCAAATAAATACCTTTTTTGGAAGATCCATCAATGAACTATTTTTTTTATGATTTTAATACATTTGAACAATCAACGCCTAAATTTTTAGCTAAAAATATTAAAAATTACAAAATTTTCGATTTTGATACCAAAATACGTTGTTTTTTTCCAAAATTCTTTTTGGCGATTTTTTTTTGTGATTAAATATTTTTTTCGGTATTTTTTGTTTATACCATCAAATTCTGCAATAAATCTAGTATATCGGTGATTCTTTTCGAACAAATTGGTTAAGCCGTTGAGAATGATGCCCGATCAAAAATGTGGTCGGGTCAATTTGACCCGATGTAGGGAACTCGATTGAAAAAATAGGTGGTGGGAGGGAAGGTTAAAAAAACTTTACCCAACAGAACCTGACCTCACCTAACCTGAATTTACATAAATTTATTGAACTACACGTAAAGCTCTGGAAACATATTTTCCCAGTAGCAAATATGTGCTACATCGAATGGGTCAACTCGAGCCTAACCTACAAAATAAATCTAACCTAGCCTAACCTAACCTCACGAAACACAATTAAACTGATTGTGTTGTCCCGTTCTGTTTGCGATACCGTTTGAATCAGCTTGGGCTTAACCTGCAAAGAGGTCAAACCTATCCTAACCTAGAAAAACCTGACCTAACCTAACTTAACTTCACGTAACACAATTCAACTCATTGTGTTTCTAAGTTTCAGGTTAATTGAAATGGGGTCAATTCTACTTGTAGTTCTAAGTTTCTTCAAATGAGTACTGTGCGTCTAAATTTTTAACCACCTGTAGTACAATGAAATGAATTTTATTGTGTTACAACGGGAATACTTAAGTCAAGTTGTGTTGCGTTAAGCAAAATTTCGTTAGGTTCTGTTAAGTTAGATTCATTTGTAGGTTAAGATCGACTTAACCTATTATAAATATAGCACACATTTAAGACTGAGAACCGTATGCTTACACAGCTACACGTGTGGTTGAATTTCATTCGGCTAAGTTAGGTTAGGTCAGGTTTTATTAGGTTAGGATGGGTTAAACCTGTATTTAGGTTAAGCCGAAGCTGAATGAAACGGTACCGCAAACACAACGGGACAACACAATGAGTTTAATTGTGTTACGTGAAGTTAGGTTAGATTAGGTTTTTTAGGTTAGGATAGGTTTGACCTCTTTGAAGGTTAAGCCCAAGCTGATTCAGACGGTACTGCAAACACAATCAGTTTAATTGTGTTTCGTCAGGTTAGGTTAGGCTAGATTTATTTCTAGGTTAGACTCGAGTTGACCCATTCGATGTAGCACACATTTGCTACTGGGAAAATATGCTTCTAGAGCTTTACGTGTAGTTCAATAAATTTCTGTTAATTCAGGTTAGGTGAGGTCAGGTTCTGTTGGGTAAAGTTATGTTAAATAAGTTGATATCAGGCAAGGGTGGATCCTTTACAGTTGTCGACATGTTTTTGAAGTGAAAATTTGCATCACTGGCATTATTTTGAAATTTAATTGTCTCAGTAGTCCATGATTTTTCTTCATTTTTTGAGGTTATTGCTCAACCATGACGTGATGGGTGATTTTTGATACCGAATTTGAATTCAGCGCCCAAAAATCCATAGGAATACATGTGTCTTGTTACCAGATCCGCACACTTTTTTTGTGTGGCTGTAATCACACGGGGTCAATTTTACCCTAACAAATGTGTAAGTCCACTGCATTGAAACGATTAAAACTATACATTCTAATGACTGGAAAAAGTTTCGAGAGATAATTTGAATATCAAAACATGTCATCTCATAGTTATGTTGATAATTTTTAAAGTCATAAGTACTAAAAAAATGGCTTTTTCACTTAAAAATTCACAATTCTCTCAATGTATAATATTTTAACGCAAAAATTTGGGACTCTACTATTGAGATATGCCTTGGTTTTTGACAATTTATAAAAATGAAGAGAGAAAATTATTTATTTCCGCCTTTAAACGTCCATGCCTAGGGGCATATTTTTCCTTAAACAGGCACTGGCATTTGTACATTTTGTATAAACATGGTATTGTACATTTAGGAGAGGTGATAAGTGGTATTCTGGTGGTTTTCCGAGAGTTCCAGACATTGTGAAATGTTTAAAATTTAAGAGATAGTTTGGGTGAATGATAAAATGTGCTGCAATGGTGCAATCAAGTAAAAATATGCATCAGAAAGACACCTAAGAGTGAACTTCCACACTTTAAAAATGATTGGTTTTGATAAAATTAAGAATGAATCGAAAGAACAAATAAATTTTACTGGGAAATATAATTATTTAACCGTGCACCTTATTCAATATTCATAGATCTAGGTGTTATTTTAGAAAACCAAGGTTGACAGCAATATTGAAGGGACACGAACAAAATTGAAAGACCAAGAATTGTAGGGAGTGGCTAACTACCCTATGTTAAATTGTTGAGTAAAGACATTTTTCCTGCGAAAAAGCACATTGTTTAAGAAGAGGGCTTAATTGATAGATCTTATCATAAAATATGTTTACAGAACAATTTTGAATAATTATCGAAGTTGTTGTACAAATGAGAGAGCTATACAAGTTACGAAATTAAGTCGTTGATTAACTGCAATTATCACCAATCAACTCAAAGAAACGGAGATCAGTCATAAACATTAAGAGTTAAACTGGTCTTGAACGAGTTATACAGGAGTGTAATAAAAGGAAAGGAATATAAATCTTCGGAAACGGTATCTGCATCATTAACGTAAAGATTTTTCACTCAGGGGAAAACTCACGTTAAACTCATTTATCAGTGAAATTTACTGATAAATGAACTGAAGCTGTTACTGTTTTGATATAA
>NC_046663.1:102197666-102199917 GCF_010883055.1 Belonocnema kinseyi | reverse complement strand
CTTGCAAATTGTTTTAAACACGATGAGTTAGGACAAAATATTTCTCTCAATTAAAAATTAAATAAAAATATCATATAGCCAATTTTCTCATTGTTGCTAAACAATATAAAGATATTTGAAAGATTGGATGACGTCTGCGGTTATAAAATGAAACATGTAATGTAAAAGATACTCTAATCAAGACCGGAATAAGTAATATAATCGCAAAGAGAAACCAATGGTTCTTAAAAGAGAAATCCAAATCTTTTGTATTCTTTTTATATTTTTCCGATATTATCACATTTATTCTATATTTTTGTAATGATATCACGCTAATTGTACCAAAAAATATAATAGAGACATTTATACTATCTTTAGGCTCGAATTCTCCTGAGTTTTACGTACTTATATTTCTGGTGAATTCGTAAATAAACCAGAATCCTCAACTCGGAATTAATTGACGATATTCTAACAGAGAAAAGCGAATTTCTTCGTTTTTACATAATAGGCCTGCTACCAAAATATTCTCGAAATGTTTCGTTTGAAAAAAATACGTTCATAATTAACAATATGCCGGATATTTGACTGAAAATAAAAGATGATCTTTTTCTAAAAAAATGCGCTTGTAGATACGAAAAAATATTATACAGTAAAGCTGCTCCTCTCTAAAAAGATCTACAAAAAGTTGATTTACTACTTTCGGATACTGCCCAAAAAATACTTCGTTTGAAAAAGGTGTTAATTATTTTCCATCTACTTTTTGGATTGCACAAGAAAAAAAGACTTAAAATTGTTATACAACTTAATTTTATTATGGAAAGCTTAAATTAAGCCTACATTCGGCTTAAATTTAAGGCTATTTTTGACCTAAAATAAGACCGTCTTTCTTAAAACAAACCTTCTTTTCTGTGCAGATTCTTCAACTTGATCGTATAATGTCCAATCAAATAAAAAAAAATATATTTCTGAAAAAATAAACGTAGGAGATGTCATGAGCATTTAAGAAAATTGTAAAAAGTGACGCTCAGTATTTTTATAAAGGCGATGACCCGATATTGTGGATCACGCATGTCGTACTTGATTGTGTATCATTATCTCCAATCTTACTGATAAATTATCAAAGAGAAAATTAATCCGGTTTAATTCATATAAAGGCCATTTTTACTTAAAGTTCAAGCAGCAAAATGGCTCAATCAATTCGTTTTTATAAATGCATATATAGAACAATCTAATAGCTTATTAATTTTTCCAAATGTCAGGGCCTTGTAAAAAAAGGAAACAAATTCTTTGCTAAAAAATGTTGTTGACAATAAAATAATTTCAATTTGTTATAAACAATGCATTTAATTTCCACATAACAAAATATTTTTTCTCGAGTAATCAGAGCGAATCGTGTAATCACAACATTACTGGTAGTCAGTACATATTATTTATGTTATTATGGGTTAATAGCCGATTACTCTTACGTCACAAATTAAAAAAAAAAATAGAAGTCCGAAGGTTAAAGTAAATATATTTTTATCAAACTGATTAAAACTTGATATAATAATAAGAAAGATTCCTTCGTTCGAGCCGAATCGTTTGACCCATAATATTAATAAAGTTTCTTGCAGAGTAGGAAAATTATAGTTATTTATAATATTTTAAAAATCGACTTTTTATAGTTAAACTTTTTTATCAACATAATTAAAATTGATGGAAAAATATAAAAGATTCCTTGATTTGAGGCTTAAAAAATCATTAACTCTTCCTCTATGTGGAAGCAAATATATTTGTTAATTAATCATAATAAGGAAGCAAAGTAATCATCGAATGAGCACCATAATGAGATTATAGGTACAAAGAAAATATAGCTACGAGGGTAGTTCAATAAGTCCTTAGAATGACCAACAAATGGCGCGCGAATCGCTCCAAATCATCTGTTTTCAGTCAGCACCACTCCCGACTAGATATATGGTGCAGTCACAGTCCACATCTTCTGAGTTTACGTGTTTTTATAACCAATTGAAAAAAAAATTGTTCGTTAAGAAAAATGAAAAAAAACGAGTTCAGAGCGGTAATCAAACAGTTTCATTTAAAGGGTTTAACTCCATATGAGATAAAAAATGAATTGGACTCAGTTCATGGCACATCTGCCCCTGCCTTAGCAACGGTTTATAACTGGGTAATCGAATTTAAGCGTGGTCGTACATCAATAAGTGACGAACCACGTTCAGGAAGGCCCGTAGAAGCAAGTATTCCCGAAATCATCAATAAAATCCACGATATGGTG
>NC_046663.1:102193723-102197566 GCF_010883055.1 Belonocnema kinseyi | reverse complement strand
TTCCGCCTAGTATATAAAAAGCACTGCAGCACAACTCAATTTTGTATTTAATATAAAAATGATGCAATTTCGAGAATCGAAAAGATGTACAAGCCGAACTTGACGATCATAGCAACCGATAATCGTACTGTTTTTATCACAGATCTTACCAACAAAAAATGCAATATTTACGTGTCACTGTCAAATAATATTGATATTAAATCTGGATCATTTTAATAAAATGAGTATCAATATGCCGAAAATCACTTTGATCCAACTTCAAGAGCAAAGAAGTAATACTCCAAAATGTTCTGTGAGAGAATTATTTCTAAAAGAGAGACAATTTATTTAGTTCAAGACCGTACTCACCATATCCTTATCCGAAGTGTGTTGCTTGAAAAAGAAACGTTGTTATAGAATATAAAGGCGCAAAAAGTGCATGTGACGTTAATTGATGCGATATTTCCAAAACATTGTTTAGCGAAATGTCTATTTAACAAGACAGATGATATATTTTTAAATAAAGTTTGAAGTGATCTTCTAAATGATCGGGAAAAATATTCGTGTTCTTAATTTCTTCAAACTTTTGAAAGCATTTTTTTCATTTAATGTTAAAGAAAGCTGATTCCATTATTTCATTATGATCAGTCCTACAATTTGTTATAAAAATTAATATATAATGCGTTATCAAAATATAAAAATTTTAAAAAATGTTTATTTTATTAGCAATTGCTTTGTTGTTTGCAAATTAAATTTTATAAATAAATAACAAATTTTAATTTTATCATTTGCTTTTATTTCTGACGTTACTTGGAATCGAGAATTTCGGCACCTCTCCCCTATACAGTAATCGATATTATGAAGTCACGATAAAGTATAAATGAACTTGAGTGACCCTAGCATACATGTTGTCATTTTGATAGATGTTAAA
Source organism: Belonocnema kinseyi (assembly GCF_010883055.1). Taxonomy (NCBI): domain Eukaryota; kingdom Metazoa; phylum Arthropoda; class Insecta; order Hymenoptera; family Cynipidae; genus Belonocnema; species Belonocnema kinseyi. Next base: position 102,196,656 of record NC_046663.1, on the reverse strand, counting down.
AAATTCCGGAATTTTTTTCGGTTGCTACAGAATTTTGATTTTTTACTTGATATAGTACATAAGTAGATGGTAATTAGAGGAATGATGTTTTGCTAATGAAATGGATTTAATTAAATACCTTATTTGAAGGCGCCAATGCAGTGGGTGTCGACACTTGTTCCTGCGGTTCCTGTTTCGGCTGAGTTAGTGTTAATTGAGAATGAATAAAATAATTTGTTAGTAGGATAGTGTCTTGTATTACATGCAATAATATATTTTTCAATCACTAATTTTGAATGCTCTAAATTCTCTAATATGAGGATTCACCAAGTTTTAACTTGTCGGTTTAGCGTTAGCACTCCCGACTGCTAGGCGACAGATTTAAGTGGTATAGATATGTAGGTTCGGTCTCTCTTTAGCGTTAGAAATTTTGTTTGTAATATAATATTTAAAAATTTAATATATGTATATTCATTCTAAGCAGTGTCATTAACAAGTATTGACAAAATACTCGCAGTCAATTATTATTTATTTTTAAATACCTTTTTTGTTATATCTTTAGATTATAGAAATAGTGGGTGTTAAAATTAAACAACTAGTTTCAAAATTATATTTTTGTAATTATAAATAATATTTGGATGATATGCAGTCGTATGATGATTAATGGATGGTCTTTAAAACAATTAAATAATTTGTTATCATTTTTAAATTAACTCCGGCATTTTCGTACGCCAGCGGTTTGCCAGTACTGCCCCCAGTACTGGCAGTCAGTACTGCGCCAGTGCTGGCACGCCAGTACCGCCAAGCATTGCAAGCCAGTACTGGGCCGGTGGTGTATTTCCACCTGGGCTATTTCTAGGTACATTTTACTGTAAGGAATATGTTCAAAATTATTAAAATTACAGTGGATCTTCTCTGATTCCGGGTTTTCATTGATTATAATCTTCAAAAAGAGTCACGGGTGCTGTGTGAAATACCCGTCTCTAAAATTGAAGCAGTGAAAGTGGCTACACCAATCAAACATTCATTCTTAATTCCTAAGTGAAAATTCATTAGGAAATCGCTGACTATTCAGTAAAATCACAGTCACGTTTCCGTGATTTTCCAGTGGAAAAATTACTGATATTTGAGTTACCAGCCACTGATTTTTCGAAATATTTTGACTAATTGAAGTAGCTAGAAGTATGCCTTTGATTTCGAGTGAAATTTCACTAATTTAAATTTAACTGAATTTGAACTGACTTTGAACTGGTCACTGAATCAAATCATTGACGGCCATACACATAAATAAGATAAAATCTTATATTATACAATCAATGAAATTTACTAATAAATCAATGAAACACGGTACTCTCTAAATCAAATCACTCTCATTCGAATTAGCATATATACGCTGGCAAATCAGTGGAATTTAGCTGTTAATCAGTGAAACTTCCCTTATCAGCAGCTAAATTTCACTGTTTCAGCAGCGAATATACGCTGATTTGAATAAGCGGTATACGTATCGCTGATTCAGATTTAGAGAGTACTAAATCGTAGCTCTCAACATTTGAAGGTTAGTGAATAATCGTTTATAGAAGTACAAAACTTCAGCTTAAAGTTTAAAATTTTTTATTTATAAATGATGCTATTTTTTGTCTGTTAAATCTGGTTACAAATTAGGCAAAAGTTTTCCAAAGACATGAAATTCAATGCGCAGATACTATAATTCTTTCAAGAGCCTAAGAATATTTTGTTTTGTTTATTTATTATATGTAATATAAATAGTCTGGTACTATACAGATACACATGTAAATATTTTACGTAGATAATTTTTATACTCATTGACCCTTAGGACTCCGCGCAGCGGTCCCGTGGACCGCATTTTTCGTTAATTTCATGTGTACTCATAACGGCCTAGATTTGGGTGGCACGGCTCCTACCATCGTTCGACCTGTTGCTATGCAACCGTTTGAACTGCTGCTCTTTCGCCGTGAACAAGTTGCAAATGTAAACAATTTGCACGTAGAAAACATTCTATAACTGTTACCACATGTGAGACCAAAATTTGCATTACGTTCAAAATTTATTTAATAAAGTTTAGAAAAGATTCTAAGTTGCTTATTTATTCATCCTAAAAAGAGAAAATACTTCATTACATGCTCATACTGTAAATAAAACTAATTAGAAATTGTAGAAATGTGTAAAACGTGAATGCGGTCTCGAGGACCGCACGCGGGACAAATTAGATTATCAGGGCGTGCGGAGTCCCAAGGGTTAAACTCATTTTCGTTTATGTAAAATTAGTTTTTAATTGAGTCATTTAAATCGATCATTAATTGGAAATAGTATTATTATTTATCATACCTTTTCAACGTCCATGTTTCAGCTGCTTGACGGAAGTGAAATATGAAGTTAATTAATGATTATTATACTTATATATAACTAATGTAATTTATTATGATTAATTCGAATAATTGATAAAATGTTGACAACGCCACTAATGCTAAATATACTTGCAATAAATTTTGCTTGCAAATTGTTTTAAACACGATGAGTTAGGACAAAATATTTCTCTCAATTAAAAATTAAATAAAAATATCATATAGCCAATTTTCTCATTGTTGCTAAACTTGATAAAAAGACTAAATTTTATAGAAGATTAATAGTTAATAGAAAATTTTAAATTTTAAAATATATAGGGTATCTCCTACAAACATTTTTTTGAGCGGCAAATTCTTTTTGAAATTACATTTATATGTATTATGTATTAGTACTATTTCGAGAATTAAGGAAGCTTTTAAAAGCTGATCAACAAACTCCTATCCTCAAGCACAAACGCACCAAGCGCTCTTGGAATAAATAACACAGCGACACGAAAAAAAAGTGTGCGGATCTGGTAACAAGACACACGTATTCCTATGGATTTTGGGGCGCTGAATTCAAATTCGGTATCAAAAATCACCCATCACGTC
>NC_046663.1:102181118-102193623 GCF_010883055.1 Belonocnema kinseyi | reverse complement strand
CTCTGGAAGCATATTTTCCCAGTAGCAAATGTGTGCTACATCGAATGGGTCAACTCGAGCCTAACCTAGAAATAAATCTAACCTAGCCTAACCTAACCTCACTAAACACAATTAAACCGATTGTGTTGTCCCGTTGTGTTTGCGGTACCGTTTCATTCAGCTTCGGCTTAACCTACATAGAGGTTTAACCTATACTAACCTAATAAAACCTGATCTAACCTAACCTAACTTAACTTCACGTAACACAATTAAACTCATTGTGTTTTCCCGTTGTGTTTGCGATACCATTTCATTCAGCTTCGGCTTAACCTACATAGAGGTCAGGTTAATTGAAATGGGGTCAATTCTACTTGTAATTCTAAGTTTCTTCAAATGAGTAATGTTAGTCTAAATTTTTAACCACCTGTAGTACAATGAAATGAATTTTATTGTGTTACAACGAGAATACTTAAGTTAAGTTGTGTTGCGTTAAGCAAAATTTCGTTATGTTCTGTTCAGTTAGATTCATTTGTAGGTTAAGATCGAGTTAACCTATTAAATATAGCACACATTTAAGACTGAGAACCGTACGCTTACATAGCTACACGTGTGGTTTAATTTCATTCGGCTAGGTTAGGTTAGGTCAGGTTTTGTTAGGTTAGGATAGGTTAAACCTCTATGTAGGTTAAGCCGAAGCTGAATGAAACGGTACCGCAAACCCAACGAGACAACAACCTAGAAATAAATCTAACCTAGCCTAACCTAACCTGACCTAACTTTACGTGTAGTTCAATAAATTTCTGTTAATTCAGGTTAGGTGAGGTCAGGTTCTGTTGGATAAAGTTAGGTTAAATAAGTTGATATCAGGCAAGGGTTGATCCTTCACAGTTGTCGACATGTTTTTGAAGTGAAAAATTGCATCACTGGCATTATTTTGAAATTTATTTGAATCAGTGCATGATTTTTCGTCATTTATTGAGGTTATGGCTCAACCATGACGTGATGGGTGATTTTTAATACCGAATTTGAATTCAGCGCCCCAAAATCCATAGGAATACGTGCGTCTTGTTACCAGATCCGCACACTTTTTTTTGTGTGGCTGTGTAATCCGACTCAATAGCATTGAAAAATAAAATATCTTAAGAAATATAAAATACAGCCAAACTCGGACATAGCGCGCCCGGTGATAGTAATTTGGAGAATTGACGTCGCGCCACGACTATGGGTGTGAGGAGCTGCGGGAGTGTGCTGTGATCGCTTAGGCGTGACAAGACAAAGCCTGTTTACGTTCGAAGTTAGACTATATGCGGTTCCATTAAGTTAGGTCAGGTTCATAGTCAGCCCCAAAACTGCGACTATCTCCGAGTTTCACTGTAATTTACTTTAAAAATTCTTGTGGCCTTACGAAAAATTCATTATTATAATTGCCAAAATGTAAATAATTTTACATCAAAATTAAATTTAAAAAAGTTTCTACGTTTTTTAGCAATTATTTTTAAAGCTGCTATTTTTGCATACATTTCTCAGGTATAATTCATAGAACAATAATAAGTTGAATATTCAATAAGTTTGGTATTACAAACTGTAAGGCAGTTAAATAAAAAAAGTTCTAGACTTATTTTTACAATATTCTGAAAATGCGGCACAATGTTCCTGGCTTAAATTTTTCTCTTTGTTTGAGATATGTCTAAGTGAAAAATAAATCCAACATTTTTTCAGATTCCAGTAAGACCCTAGACATTTGTTATCATATCTTGTGAAATAGGATGAGAATATATCTTGAGTAAACTTTAGAGTAATTTCGAGATTTCAAACGGGTACAAAGTCAACGATAATGTCGCAGTTATTGCATAAGTAAGTATATAATCTATAATAATACATACTAAAACCTAATATCGTCACAGTGTAGTTTATATCAATATTATCAATAAGATAAAGGATTTCATAGAAATTTTTTAATCAAAAGAGTTCTATGAAGGTTGTCATATGTTTGCCGAAACCAACTGTATGTAGATAATATAGGTAACAAAGGAAGATTATAAAAACCGATCATACATTATCTTCAGGGCTCATATTAGAAGGAGTAATACACCTACATGTGATGTAGTTTATATTCTAGAATAGGCATTCTGATGAGGGAATTGGTCTGATTCCGAAATATTATTGTACAAATTCTAAATAAAATAGTCAGGAAGTAGTAGGAACACATGAGGGGTTTCCTTACAAATATCTACTTTCAAATTAAAACTGTACAAGATTAAACGATTTTTAAAGAAATTGTCTCACTTATAAATTTTCAATCCAAATTTTTTATTTTTTAACTTTGTCAAAATGATGTTCATCACTTATGTTGGAAACTGCTCAATTATAAAAAATTAAAAATTAAAGCGCAGAGTTTTTAATGTTTCATTTACATAGTCTGTAATATTGTTCAATTTTGAACTCCTGAAGAATTAAACTACATATCAAACACTCTAGTGGTTTGAAATTTTAATCTAAAATGTTCTATTTCGATTAACGAAATAATCATTCAAGTATAACAAGAGGTTTTCCTTTTTAACTCTGCAATTATTCGCAATTTAAATTTCAAAATTTTTAATGCTGAAAACTTCATTTTGCAATATGATTCATTTAATAAGGGTTCTTACAAAATACTTTAAAATATTGCAATTACTAAGGCTTTCAACTTTAAATAAAATTGCAGAATTCGAAAGTATTTAGTTTCAAAATTCTGAAAATTAAAATTGTTTACTATGTATAAAGAAGGATTAAAAATTCAAAGATAACATTGTTCAACGTCTACTTTTTAATACTAAAATTTGAAACTTTTTAATTTCAACTTAATTATAATTTAAAATCTAGATGGGTTTATTTTAGTGTTGAAATTTATCTAATTTATCAAGTTTTAAACTAAAATTCTTATATTTTTAAATCCTTCATAAGGTACAAAGTTGTTAATTATTCGAATTAAACAATTAAAAAGGTAGAGACCAAAAAATTACAATGATGTAATTTTTTTTTTAAAGAATTGAAAAACGAACCTGGTTAATCTTACATTATTTCATACACGCGATATAAACTAAACTTAAAAATGATTGTGTAAGTTTATTTACTTGAACTAAAAAAAAATTGGTTATTTTTCCAGATTTTTTGGTCCTTTCAATTATGTTATAATGGATTACTTTATAATGCGACTAATCCGATAATATAAAGATGAATATTGAAGACTTGAAGTTTTTATAGTTGAGGGTGTGTGAATATTCAAACTTAAAGAGGTCACAGTTGACAATCTCCTTGCGTAGGTTGATTACACCCAATATTATTTTAATCGCCTATTAGGGTTGCTTTTATGTATACAGAGAGTACACACGTGAGTATCAACACAGCAAACATAATACGGGGTCAGTTAACAAATCACTCGATAGGATTACAAAGGAATATTTTTTAGCTGATTGCCATAAGCGGATCAAAGGTTTTTAATTTGCTTCGAACGGTTTTTGGATGACCTGAAATGGTTATTTTTAGATTGCAATAAAACCACTTCAAATTAAAAAAGATAAATTAAATAGCAAAAGAAGGATTTAGAATAAAAAATAGCAAATCCCAAATTATCAACCGGATCCCAAGTTGGATTAAAACTCTAATTGGTATCTAAGGATTTAGGAATGCATGAAGTACAGAGGGAAAGTCGAGAGGAAAGTAATTGCAACGGATTCTGCCTGATCAGCTGTGAATTATCATTTGATATTTTTAGATCAAAAATTTAACTACATTTCCATAATAATAAAGACTGAACTAATAAAATGGAATCAAAACACAGATGTAACTTAAAGAAAATTCAACCTGATGTTCACAAAATATTTATTAGATTTAGAAATATGAGATTGGATATTCTTCAAAGAAATTATCAATAATTATACTATTAATCGGAACATTAGAAATATATTTAAGCAAATATTACATTTATCGTTAAAATTGCGATCGATCAGATTCGGCACCGTTTCACTGCCATTCAAGGTTTACAAGTTTGGATTTTTGAATAATCTTATTGCAAACTTACTTAACTCTTGCAAAAATTAAGTCAAAATTAAGTCAACACCTCGCTCACTAATTTGCAAGAAATCAAAATACGCCTTGCCTTATTTGCACCAGTTTCACTTTTCCGATTTTATTTTGACAAAAAACTTTGACAGGTCCACAAACCTAATAATAGGTTCAACAATTGAGTATTCCTGAAGATCTCGTTGAAGATCAACAACACTTTCCTCTCGAAACTTGCTATTTTAATGTATTTTTGACACGTTTTTCGAAAAAAAAAATTTACTCCGTAGTAAGATTGTGGTATAGAGATTCGGTACGCTCTGAGGTTTGTTTCGATCCTGTGCTCATGCAACCCCGATAGACTTTAGTACCTACTACGTATTTTCGCGATCTGAGGGCGCAGACGCAAGAAAAGTTTACTCAAACCCCGGTATGGACTTGCGTCAACCAATGTGGTGCAAATGTTTCAGAGATGAACTCTAAATGTGATGCAATTTAAGGTAAAATTTAAAAATTCAGGAAAATTTGTGAGATTTAATTCAAATATATGGAAAAACATTGATATGTTCGTATAGCTGGAGTTTGCGCCTCGTGATAGTATTCAGTGCAACAAATCAATAGCAATTTATATCTACCGCCTACGTATTTCACCCCGCGCCTTTCTGGCCCTTTACAGAAAACAGGATATGTCATGATAAGAGAACGTTTCGTGAAAGAGATAAACTGAATATAAAAAGGCTTTGGTTTACCAGGGTATCTATTCAGACCCTGTAAAAAAATTCCCTAACAATTTCAGGCTTTTCCAGGTATAATCTTTCCTAGTACGGAGCGAATAAAGTATTTAGAATTTTTTAAAAGTTCGTTTCGGAATACAATAAAAGGTCAAGAGTTTATTAAAAGACATCTAACTACTTAATGCTATACAAGTTGTTAGGGATTTAATTAATGCGTTTAATTTGAAAAACTTTGAAAAATTACATTACAAGATATTCTTGAATATAGTATCGCCATCGAATAAATAATTAAATGATACTGAATAATAATTAATAATTTATTGAATTTGTTTATCAAGTCCATTTGAATAATAATTTAAATAAATTTTGATTTTTTTTTAACAACATGAGAAATAAGATTTTTCACGAAAATAGAGCAATATATTACTTTAAGCAAAAATAATGTGGGTGCTATATTAAATTCAAGAATATCTTTAGTCATCACAAAAAATTAGGGAAGTTGGAAAAGGGGATGGAATACTTATCCTGAAAATTCGGGACAACTAGCCAAGCTTTAGACAAATATTGGACTACTCATCGCGAATTACGGGACGAGACAGTTTGTGAATTCAATTAAAAACGTTTTAAATTTCTACAATTTTAAGTAAGAACTTTGCATTTGCAACAATATATGTAGATACATTTTTAACCGAAACTACAATCGTTAATTTTGAATTTAAAAACAATTGAGTTTACACCAAAAATAAAAACGGATTTTCAACAAATAGTTCATTTTTCAAGATAAAAGATAAATTAAAAAAAAAAATAAACGAATTTTCAATAAAATAAATGTATTTTCAACTAAAAAGATAAATTTTGGATCAAAGATTAAATAGTTAAATTTTCAGTTAAAAAAAAATTATTTTGAACTAAAATGATTTATCTTGACTAAAGTGATGTTCTACTAAAATGATGAACTAAAATAAATTACACGAATTTCTAACTAAAAAAGATATATTTATAACAAACAATAGCTTAGATAAAAAAATTAATTTAAAAAATACACCGATCTTCAACAGAATAGTTAAATTTAAAAAAAGGTGATGCATTTTCATTTAACACTTAATGTCCCCTTACTTTGGTATAACGTTGAGGTCCTCATGGGGTCGTAGATGACCCCAGCTGTAACTTTTTATTGCGTAGAAGCTTTTTAATATTTTTGCGTAAAATTTTGTTGGGCATTCCCTTAAGTGTCTTGTTATAAAATAATTTTACTTGTTTAATGATTTTTTAATTTTTAGACATTGAAAAAAAATAAAAAACTGAAAAACGAACTTTGTAAATTGCAATATAAAGTGTCAGGGCACTAACGACCCCACGGGGACCTTTAAAGGTTGAAATGATGAATTTTCAAAAACAAAAAAAAGAGTTTTTAACAAATATACTAATATTATATTATGCTATTATAAATAATGTGTTTTTCAGTGAGTATTCAGTAATAAGTTACTTTACTTTTCAAGCAGTTGAATGATCAAGCAAAAAGAAGAACTTTCAAAATTGTTGATTTTTCCACCTGAAAGGACTAATTTTCACCAAAGCACATGAAATATCAACCAAATAGCTGAGTTCTCAACTAAAAAAGATTACATTGTAGTCCGAAATAGAATACAATCAACTCTCAATTCTGAGCTGGCCTTGGGTACCCGTGCAGAAATCGCCCGATTTCAAACGTAATACCGATCTGGCCCTGATCGGTCGAACCGTGTGGCTCATATCTGGGCCCAACCGGGCCAGACCGATTTCCTACTGAAACGCCATCTCCATGCGCTCCAAGAACTAGTGCTGCTTGTTTTTTTCTGGTAGTGCAGTGAAATTTGTATACATAATACTCGTTTAAAATATTCTAGCAATGTTTATAAATGCATAAGGCGAGTAAGCCACGTGTTCAGAGGCACCAAACATCAGTCAGTAGACCTCGAAACCTGTGCGAGGAAGATGAGAGTAAGTAATTACACTCTGCGGGCTCATTCAAACCTAACCGCAAATAAATTAATAATTAATTAAACTGTTTGACGTAAAATTAGTATATTTACCATCAAATGAGTCAAATATTATTATATGCTGAAATTGATTAAGTTCTTTTGTTTTCATTTATTATTAAAGAACTCAAGGTTTTTCGATTTGTTGTAGAGTTAGAATCATCAAATCTATTGACAAGAAATGAATTGCAGTATGCACAAAGTTGTAACGTTTTTCAAATTATAAGAGTAAAATATGTAATACAATCGATTATGTTACTGATACTTTGATTCTGTATTAATAATAAATTTAATACAGAAATACATTAAGGACAAATTTTTAGAACATTCCAGCAAGAACTAGTTACTCAACTGCGCATGCGTCGCATTCGGCATCTAATTGGTTTCGCGCGAAGTTTAAAATGATAAACGAAGTTTTTATCTATTTTATTATAAACAATGCAATTTCAGGTTATAAAAATGTCCATTAGGTCGAAATGAATTAATAATAATAAAATCTAATTAAATGCATATTAATAAATGCAATAAAATGTTAATAGATTGTAAATCATAGCGTATTTCCCGATGATTTTCTTTGGAAGCATTCGAAAATGTCAAGTTGCAGGGAATCTTTTTGCGAAAAAAATTTTTCTAATTTGTTAAAAAGTTGTATAGGCAACATTTTTTCAAGAAATTAAAATTGTTGCTTAAAATATTTCTGGTTATCATCCATTTTTTTCATACAAAACAAACCCTTTCCTCGAAACTTATACCATCCACAATAATTTTACGATGTTCAGAAGTATAATTCAATTTTGTATTCTGAAACCTTTTCTTTTCGTGCCTGTAGTACGTTAATTTTAACTTAAAAGAACTTGATTGGAAATTCAAAATATTAAGGTGGCCTTCGAAAGGAGAGGACTATTCGATAGTTTCGTGTTTACTTATATTAAAACTCCATTTGTGAAATTCATGAATGGATTATAATGAGACTCATCGTGTACCGATCGAGTTTCCCAATCGGGTGTCCTGACCTGACCCCGATCTGGGCGTGTGTTTCATGCGCGGCCTGGCCCCGACCAGGATTCCCGATCGGGACCCGACCTGGACTGGTCTGGCCCCGATCGGGGCCAGACCGAGATTTCTGCACGGGTGTGTGCAGTCCCATACCAATTTTACGCAGTAAAAACCCGTAATATAAAGCTACTTTTACAAACGAAAAACATAAATATTTACTTTTATATTACTATTCTGAGGGAGTCATCGTGGCTCAGGCGGTATCATGCTTGTCTCATGTTCCAACACTGCAGCCTTGGCAGCCACGATGGCACGGGTTCGATTCCCAAAGCAGAGAAAGCGAGGCTGGATGTGTTTTCAGAAAGATTCGCTTCTGTCCCTTGGCAAACTACCCCACAGATACCCTACATTTTATAATTAATCCTACAGTACAGTCGCTAATGACCCTGTTACTTGATGTTACTATAAACATTCAATGTTTAATTACTAGTCTGAAAAACTTGAAGCACGCTCTTGAAAAAATTCCCTAACTTTAATAAAATGTCCTGACATTTCCAGGTTTTCACAGGTAAATAAAAATTCCCTAATAATTTTATATTTCCAAGCAATACGGTCATATTGAGGGGTTATAAGTAATATAATATTAAGAGATGTTCAAGATTTTTTGTAGGTGGAGTCTACACTGCCGGCGCCGGCAACGAAACGGTTTGCCGGCTATTTTCTAGAAAAGCGAAACACGAAATAAAAGGGAATTACGTATATAATCGTTCAAATACCTGAAAATCTAATTTTTAAGTTAAAAACTGATTATTTATGTAACCAGTCACAAGGGAGCCCTTCCGTCCCTAACAGACGTTAGAAAGGGGTAGGGGTTTGAGCAACATTATTTCTGTGGCTAGTCAAAGGGGGCCTTCCCGACCCCATGAGATGTTGAAAAGGGGTAGGAGTTTGACCAACATTTTTTCAATGACCAGTCATACGTGTGCTTTTCCGCCTTCAGTGGTCGTCAATTGTAACTTTTGAGACGCAAATCGATAATAAGATTAAGTGCAAGTCCTTATCTGCTGATAATTGTCCTTATTCCCTGATAAGAGTAAGTCCTTGGGTTGCGGATAGAATGTTCCTGTACTAAGGATTTCTATAGAATCTGGTTTCAGTAATTAATAAGCAGTCGCTTACAACTGTCCAAGGCTGAATTGCACCTGGGTGGTGTGTCTCGAACGGTGACTGTGGGATATCGGGCGACATCTCAGAGTATGTAATCTTATCCTTGCATGCGGCGATCAACAAGGTTGGACGAACACCAACTTTGCGTAAGTGCAGTTCAAAACAATCGAACGCGCAGGGCTCCCGTCAAAAGGTCGGACAACAATGCCGACTACCCTGGAGTTGGGGGAGCCAATCAATATGTAGTCGATGTTATGTATTGGCAAAATATCAATAGTTTTGAGTGGAAGGACCAACTCAGGGACGAACTGCCAGAGTGCTATGATACCAGTATGGCCCTTGAACGAAAAGGTTACATGGCGCGACTGCATGATCTGTGGTGCACTTTTTGCATAGATGAATGCAAAACCCTGTCGAGGAACTCTAGAGAAGGGGGTTATATAAACAGAGAATCTACTCAACCGCAGCCAGAACATCAGCATTCAGGTTTATCTTAAGCCTAAAAATCTGGCTGAAATTGATGATGAGCTTCGCGGAGATTTTTCCGAAGAGTCCGACTTCTGGATTATCAATTGTGGCGTGTATAGTGCAGCGATAACTTTAGCAGATATAAACCGGAAAACAAAACCAACGGCTTACCATAAGACGAAAAGACGAATGTATCAACTCACCAAAAAGATAGGCTGGGAATGACAGTACGTGTCACGCATTCAATGTGCGATTTACTACTTAACATCTGGCATGTAACATCTGGATTGTTTCCAAATTCAGACATCACTTATACAATAAATGGATCTTCTACTTTATGAAATTCTAATTTTAAAGGCGCCCACAACATATTTTTTACGTATTGTTTACTATTTTTAATCGAATGTTGAAATATTAATTTTCTATCGCTGTGTCGATTGGTTTTATTTTTGTTATGTACACGTCGAAAGTAAAACTGTTGTTTAAACAAATGTCAATGGAGGATTTCGTAAAAGCCAATAGTGGAAAGCTACCGAAAATAAATATATTTATGGCATCGAAGTATTTTAAGAGTAATTATGACTTCGCAAGTGCAGAAATACGAAAAGTGAAATCGAACCGGTAAGCGCATGTATAGATATATTTTTTTTAAATACCGTAAAATTATAGTTTTTCATAATTGATCAAACTTCTGAATCCCTGAATTTTGTATTTGATGTATAAAAATGTTTTATCCGCGCGTGCTCGTACGTACGTATTCTCAAAAGATTTCACTTGATAACTTATAACATTATAGGTTATATTTCGTTACTTTTATATAGAATTACTTGTTATTGTCAAGAATGAAAGTACTTTTTTGTACAAATTTTATTTCGGTTAAATTGGCATGTCTGAAAGGGAAAATTACGGAGAGGCGGCAGTAGGTTTTGTTCAATTTAACCCAGAAGCGAATATTTGCAAAGTGAAAGCTGTCATTTGCTCGGAATACAAAGTTCCTAACAAAGACTATAATGTCCACGTCACATTGATAATTATGAGAACCTCTGAGTCACGTGACATCCACGTGACACTAACTTAAATAAGTGTTTTACCGCCTTCAATTTTTAATAATTTTTTTCTGTTGAAAGACTCAACAGACAAAAATGTATATCCCACCTTGTGTTTAGACTACAATTATATATCAACAAATTATTTTATCTAGAAGTGCGAAACAACCCTGTTTCACCGACAAGGTTTGACAGTTCACCCGCGAACTGCCACCACTGTACTACTGATGACGATGCGTGCATCCTGATTGGCGTAAAAAAGGAGAGTAAATAATGCCAAGCAGGCAAGAAATTAGCTGAAAGCCGATGTACGGCGTAACTGGTGTCTATAAGCGAAGGGGGGGGGGGGTTTAGCCAGTAAGAATCTGACACTACCCATCTTAAGAATCTGACCATCAGGCAGCATATTGTTGACAGAAGACGGGTACAATCTGGCGCTAGGAAAGGGCTAAAACGGAGGGAGAGGCGGGTTCAGTGGAAGTCAAAGCATTTTGGAGAGTAGTCTACGCTAGAATCAACTGAAAGAAGACTCAAAAAACATAAATAGCTTCAAGCAGCTGTGCAGTGCCTTCATGAGAGATGGGGAAGAACGCCTACCCATCCGTACCCAGGAGGTGAAAAAAGTATTAAGAAAAATGAAGCTGCGGGAACAGATGATATCAATACTGTCTGGCGGAAGAAGTTTCCTTCAACCTACCAGCACCTGGCCCGCATGTTTAATTCCTATCTAAAATCGGAATAGCCCATTTCGAAATGGTTGGTAAAAGTATGCACAGTACTGTTATCAAAGATGGGCAATTTAGCTGACACGAAGATTTACAGGCCAATCACTTTTCTGAAAACACTTTACAAGATCTTCACAACTATCCTACATGATACGATTGTTCGGACAATCGGACCTATGTGTCAAGAAATGCACGAACAACGCGGCTAAAAGAAAAGCCTAGCAGGATGTCAGAAGAACATGCTTATCGATAGTTGTGCCTGCAAAAACGCCGCATCCTAACAACTCTACCTAACGATAGCCTGGATTGATTACCGGAAAACCTTCGATTCAATCTGCCATAGTCTTATCATATGTCTGTTTGAAAGTTTAAAGATTTATCTGCACATCATGAGCTGCATAAAGATATTAATGCCGCTTTGGAAAACCATATTTACTATCTCATCTGGAAAAGATCGCGTGACAACTTATAACGTCGCTTTTAAGAGAGGTGTGTTTCAGGGCGCCACCATGAAACCACTCCTCGTTTGCCTCACATTATTGCCACTGTCTCTCGCACTTCACTATTCCAATGGGTACTTTTACGGCAAAGTTGAAAATCGAAAGCATAAGGTCACTCATGTATTTTACATGGATACTCTTTAAGGCCTATGCTAAAAGTAAATAGGGACTAAACATAGCTCTAGGGACTGTCAAGGAATGCTCTAAAGAGATTGGAACGCATTTTGGGTTAGAAAAATAAGCCAAGGTTTATTTGGAGCTAGGAAATCTTAAGGCATCTCCGATAACCCTGAGCTCGCCGTCAGAAGCGCTATACAACAGCTTCGCGCTAGAGAGACCTATACATACCTGGGTGTGCCACAGAACCGCATTCAGGACGCGACATCTATGAAGGATACTCTCTGAAGCAGATAAAATCGTCTAATCCGGCAGATTTGGTCTTCCCTGTATTACTCTATTCATTTAGAGTGGTTTCATGGACGAAGGACGAGCTCATATCCCTTGTAATCGGAACACAAAAGGTTATGCACACGAACAAAAGCATGCACTTTAAGCCTTCTGTTCCACGACTCTAAATCTCACATCGCAGAGTTCTTCGCGGAACACTAATTCTTGAATGTCTTCACAACAGAGTTATTCTGGGTACAGCATATGGGGCATTATTCCTCAACTGCCCCAACTCAAAAAGTCATGTTTTTCGATTGTCTCTAAATTCTGGGAAAATGTTCAACTACCCAACAGTAGTTAATCCACAAACTTATAGACCAGGATTACCAACCCTCCCCAAGTGAGGGGGGGTTGAATTTTCAACCCCAATGCCTGCAGGGGTAG
>NC_046663.1:102174670-102181018 GCF_010883055.1 Belonocnema kinseyi | reverse complement strand
TTAACTACTGTTGGGTAGGCAAACATATTCCCAGAATTTAGAGACAATCGAAAAACATGACTTTTTGAGTTGGGGCAGTTGAGGAATAATGCCCCATATATAGTCGCAAATAGACATTAAGCAGGAAGAAGTGAGCAAAGCTATTTTATAAAGCGGTGGAGGGGCTGACGAAAGACTCGGCCTTGACTTCAATATCAGGGTTGAACAAAATGTCTCAAATCTTATCTATATCGGGTGCTCACTTCTGAAAGCCAGGATTAAAAAGCACAGGAAAAAACTTCTGTGAATAGCTCCTCGACCAGAGGACACACAGTATCTTCCACAGCAATGAACAGGATCATTCGACGTCGTGTGATCTAAGGTATGCTTTCCTTAAATAACTCTGATTAAAGTCGAGCACGGAGGGTTTCTTTTTAGCATGTAAAGACGGTGTCATTTCCACTTTAACATACGAGGAAATGGAGGGAAATAAGAAATGGAAATCCCGGGGAAATGGAGTCAACTGAACCAATGAAATGTTCACTGGTTGAATCAGTATATTGCATTATCATTGGCGAACCAGTGATTTTTCAACTTTGACTGGGTGAATCACTAAGTGACTCAATTGAAACAGCGTTACTGAATATACTAGTGACGTCAAATCATAGATTCAATCAGTGATATAGCGTTCCACGCAGACGAGACATGAACCTCCAGTCATCTGGCATGCGCACGTCGCCGGTCGGGTCTTCGCATTTCTCGAGTGAAAACGAACCTCATTGTGTACTTGTGTTTGTGTTATAAATACTTGGCGCTTGGTTGCAATAAGCAGCGGATACAATACCTTTCACTTGAAAGTGGGAAGGCTCCTGGCCACTTGGGTTTGACTAAGCACCGCAACACGTTGACAATACGACGAGCCTTCCCACAATTACTAAGCACAACATATTATATCACATTATATTGCAGCTCGGCTTTCATTTATTGTTGTGGTAGTAAAGTGCGGTCTTAGAAGATCATTTTGCAACTGTTCCACCGTGGCATTATCGACGATAATGCCACGATGGACCACATGGGGGAGGGGGGGAGTCAAAAAGTGGCAAAAATTGAGCCACGTGGTTTATGGAAGCCCCCTTTAATAAATGATCAAGAATAAAATTGAACATTTTTTTCATGCAATCGATTCAGTATTACCAGATATTTTGATTTTAGTTTCTTAACAATAATTGAAAATAATTTTGAAAACTGATACAAATTACTTGCAACAAATCATTACCTATTTTATTCCATTTTACCTACTTGAATCACCAAAAGAAACCATTTTTGATTTTGTTTATATTTGTATCCCCCTTGAGCTTAGGATTTCCCAGAGGAAGTTATATACTTTATGTATAAATATGGTTATATATATACATACACTTTCGATTTCTTTATAATTAAAAGCGAATATAAAAATTTGAATCTTATCGACGAAAATATAAAATGATCAAAAAAGATTATAAGAAAACATCATTTCCAACCAAACCTTGGTTTCAGTTTCTCAGTCCCTTATATACCAAAATTTAAATCCACAAAGCGTACAAATGTATACAATTTAAATTTAAGCTTTCAAATTTGAATTCTTTCGACTATGCATGGCAGCAAAAGCTTCAAATTCTCAAATATACTGTTCAAATGCAATTTTAGAATATTATCATTTCAATCTAGCATAAATACTGGAACATGCATTGGCAGTATAAAACCAAAAAAGTTAAACTTTGAACGGTTTAATCTAAGCTTTCTGGTAATTAACAACTTTAACCTGAAAAAATTAAATACAAAAAAGAAAGAAAAAATCTCCAGAAAGCATTTTCTTATAAATCTGTTATTATAAGTCTGCAAATTTTTAAACTTGTTGAAGAAAAATTAGTAATTACTTACATCAATATAAGCCGATTTTCTCTTGTCTCCGAGTTTGAATAAAAATGAAGCACTATCCATAGACATTGTAGATTAATTTTTTTATTACTTTTTTAAAGTATACTATATTTAGTATCCTTGACACTGTCAACGGTTTAAAAACACACTTATCTTAGTTAACACGTTTAGTTAAGAAACATATGATTCATTCACTACTCAATAACATAGCACTCTTAAAGTGTACTTCGAGTAAATCGACGTAACACTGTTCACCTTATATCCGCGTTTCGCTAAAAAAAGGAAAGACAAACAGTGACTCTAATCGCTACTCTTTTTCGCATATGTATGCACCCGACACCACGTGACTATTCTACGTAGTGAAACTGCCACGTGAACGAGTCACCTGTGCAACAATGCTGTCATAAGGTGCATACGTATTTTTACAACCAATACATTTTCCATAAATAAATGTATACGTACAATTTTATGACCCACTTACTATCCTTTCCACTCTCCAAGAAAGTTCAACTTCGGGAGATTACTTCTCTCTGCAACAATCTATTATTCTTTTGAATATTCCTTTTTCAAACTTACACGGCGTAATATATTTTTTAAATTTAAAACATTTTTTAAAAATGAATTTTGAAGTAGAGAATGTAAGGAGACAAAATACGTTATCGTTTGTTATTTCCACACTAAATCAATCTTGTGACTTTTATCAACTAATTTTAATGAAATTAGCAGAGTATTATTTTAATGAATTTAGTTACTTTTTAAAAATGATATGTATTGTATAAAAATATACATGTTGATACGAAGAAATACGTAACATAGTTGAGATAAGCACTTGTGTTTCAAGAGAAGAAAAACATCAACAATATCATAATCGATGAGTTAGGAGTTTCAATTATAGCCTATTAGAGATTTCTATTAAAGACAATGGCATAGTTTCATTCTCCGAAGTAACTACACGATTTACATCCACCGGTCAATTGAAGATCTATTTCTATACTATATCTAGATACTTTTTCTTTTCTCGTAAAGCCTATTTCTGTGGCGAAAAGACATAAGAGTTTGTTTTGCGGAGCGCAGCGCAAAAAGAACTTAAAGAAAGGGAAATAGAGTTTTTTCACGAAAGAGGGGGAAAATAGCACAGAAAATACTAAAGTTAAATTTTGTTGCATGCGAAATTTCACACTGTTAAAGTTTACATGCTATTTAGCGAAAGTTTATCCTACGATGGAATAAAAGCTAAAATGCCTTTTTTATCCAGGTAAATTTGATTTAAAAAAAGTTTGTTTTGTTTTCTACTTGTATGCATGGCAAGCAAGGGGCTGTGCATAAATTACAAATCTTTTATTCTGAAATTCTGAAGCACGTACCCCCTTTGTTAGGGTTCAAACGTTTTGACCGGCCCCATTTCATATTCATTATTATTACGTAATTCTATCATTGAAAACTTTTATTAGGGTGAACCCGGTTATACATCATAGCCACGTAGTAAGTCAAGTAACTGATGAGACTAGGATGTTATAAGTCAATCCAATACGATGTTGGAAACCTCCTGCGATGATGTTGTAGGTATACAATTACGAGCGGCCGCTAGCGTTGGAGGATTTGATAAAATCGTACTGTTTGTCATCAATGAACGAAGTAGTTCAACTTTCAAACAAAGAAAGATTTTTATTTTAAATAAAAAACAGGTGAACTTAATGGAAAAGACGAATTTAAAAAAACGGTCCAATCCTCAACTAAAACAGATTCATTTTTATCCAAAAAGTTGAATTTTTTAACAAAGAAGAGTTTTGCACAAATTACATAAATTTTCAACTAAATAGTTGAATTGAAAAACTAAAAATGACCGATCAGTTGAATTTTCTACCAAATTGTACAATTTGCAAGCCAAAAAGACGAATGTTGAAAAAATTACATAAGTTTGCAACCAAAAAGTCCATTTTTCAACCAAATTGTTAAATTTTCAGTTACAAAACTGATTTTAGTTTGATTAGTACATTGATTAGTTAACATTTTAACTAAAAAATATTTTTTACTTTAAATCGAAAACAGTTCAATTTTCAAACAAAAAAGACGAATTCTTAACAAAATACATCCAATTGCAACCAAATATTGGAAGTTTCAACTAAAGCAGATACATTTGCTACCAAAATTGAATTAGTTAAATTTCCAGCAAAAAAAAAAAAAAAAATAATGATCGTCCAAACAGATTAATTTTCGACGAAAAATGTAGTTGAAATTTCAATCAAAAAGTTCCTTAAATTCTATAATTTAAAATTGTTACTACATAATAAAATTGTAATTTAATATTAAAGCCAATTAGGCAAAAATGTTCTAAAATGAAAAAATAAATTGAGTTATTCTAAAAAAAACTTTCAAAATAAATAGTAATTTTAAATGTAAAACATTAAAGATGAAAAAAATTCTACTTCGGAACGTTAAAACTTAAAAAAATGCGAACTTCATTTAAAACTGAAAAAAATTAGTCACCAAAAATTGTGACATTAAAACTTATTTCTACGCAAACCCTTTAAAATTGAAATCTTTATCTAAAAAAAGACCATTTTGAGATCTTACATTGAAAATTAAAAATTAAAATAAAGAATACAAAAAAATATTGCTATAATGTGATTTCGTTTTTGAAATGGTACAATTTTAGCTTTTTAATTCGAATTTGCTGTATATTTACATTTCAAATTATTAAATTCGAAACTGATCATAAAGGCTTTTAATATGCAAGTTTGAAATATTTAACAGCGAAATGGTCCTAAAATTTTAAATCTGAACATACAACATTGTGAAATTTAAAATTAAAAATTTCCAAAAATTAATCTTAAGATTAATTTAAGACTAAACTTTATTTTCAAAGTCTTAGAGATTGAATTGTTTCATAATTACATTCAAAACTATAATTTTAAATTAAAATTATGGAAATTTTAAAGGTGATAAATATATTATTGATAAGGATCATATCATGTAGTATCAATTCACATTTAAAACGACTGCGATAGATTTTTTTGTTAAAAGATTTGATTGTCGTCAAATCAGGAAACACTGTCAGGTTCTCCGTTAAAAATTGCAGAATATCAAATATTCCGAGAAATATTGTGAACCTTTAAGGTTTAATTATTCTAAACAATTTGAAAATGATATACTTTCTAGTCGGAAACTGTCACAAATTACAAAGTGCGCGAATTAAGAAATACGTAAATCTACCGGTGTACTATTTCTCTCTCGGCTTTATCCCGGTTCTCCTGATTCTCCCATGTGGGTGGCCACGTTATGAACGAGTCGCAATGTCAAAATAGTTTTACGTGGTAGCCGCGCAAAAATATTTCATTTTCTTCTTAGTTTATTATACGATATGACACGTAAAAATAGAAACTCTGTTGAGATAATTTTCGAGGTGTAGTTAATAAACAGCATTGATTGAGATAAGATTGCTATGATTATTTGTATCAAGATCTGAGACTGCAGCTAATCGACAGTTTAAATGAGTGAAATCCCCTAACCACATTCGTGTAATCCACTATTTGAATTAGTGGAATCCACTTTTCGGATTAGTGAAATCTCCTAATTGAATTAGTGAAACCGTAAAACCACTAACTGAAATAGTGAAAATTCACCATGAAATAGTGAAATTCACTATTTCAGATTTAGAGAGCAGGTTTGAATAATCAAAAATTATTCTAATTAAAACACACATAATATCTGGGTGAAAATTGATAAATTTATGAAAATTCTTTATCATAACAAAAAAAAGCTATGCAAATTTGTTTGACATATTCGTTTCAGGCTCATTAACGTAAAAAATTTAAACGTAAACAGTGAGCCCCTCACTGTTTACGTTTCGATCCCCCCGAAACCAGTTCAAGGCTATTTGAAGGCAACCCCCGACACTTGACTGACAGCGAGAGTTTAGTGTAGTTGCAAATTTACATTCATAGTATTAATTATAGTCTTGACGAAATTACACATCCCGGAAACATATATTTAATTATACATACTTACAATTATTGGAAATCAAAAAATAAGTGATGAAAAAATGTCTGCTTAATAAATGGAAGATCATTTTAAAGAGCAAAATTTTGTACGTTAATGAGCCTGAAACAAATATGTCAAACATATATATAAAGAGAGATATCAAGACCTTATAAGGGAGTTGCAACGATTGTACCTAGAATATTCTGTTAAAATGATCGTCCTTATCAGCGGCGCTCTTGGAGGTCCAAGCTTTTACTTGCTAATGGCCTAAAAAGCATCCCTGCGTGTCAACAATATGCTAGAACACTTGCGGGAAAAATGCAGAAGGCGGTAGTCCTTGGGTCGCTCCGTGTTCTTAGGGTACACGAAGCTTTTGCTGGATCGACGTATTGATTCCTTTACACACGGTAACCACCTATCTCACGGTTGTGAGACGTGGTTGTGGCTGAAATTTTACCGCGATTTCGCTGG
>NC_046663.1:102168033-102174570 GCF_010883055.1 Belonocnema kinseyi | reverse complement strand
ATTGATTCCTTTACAGACTGTAACCACCTATCTCACGGCTGTGAGACGTGGTTATGGCTGAAATTTTACCGCGATTTCGCTGGAAGCGGGTGCAATTTTTCAAATTAGCACCAATGATTCTGATAGTTCTTACGTACATTTACTAATTTCAGCATAATTTCCCACATAATTCAAATATCGTATATTTAAATAGAAAAGAGGAAATTTTTCTGGGAATAGGTGATTCTTGTTATTTATACGTGTCATAATTTCGGTTATTTCGCGAGTTTAATTTTGTAATAAAGCAGGGATACAAATACAACCCGTTGATTTATCGAAATGTCGGTAAATGTCGGTAACTGGAATCTTGAACCAGAAGCGACCATTTGAAAATTAAAAAAGAATTATAAAATTAAAAATAACTATTTAAGATAATAGAAACAAGTTCATTAAATAATTTTTTTCTGCGTAATTGAAAAAGGGTTAGTTCACAATTTTAATTTTGCGATAAGCAGGAAACTCAAATTAGAAGGATTTTATTTAAATTTATCTGGGACAAAAATGTCGAAGAATGTTAGTAGTAGGAATCTTAAATTAGAAGCTAGCATGTGCAAATTTAAAAAACTGAATTAAATGATATCAAATGAAATGATTTTTTCTGCGTAATTTTGCGTCATAAAATCCGAATAAAAACTTATAAACCGTGATTATTCACTTAGTGGAATCCAGTATCTACGTTAATAGCTTCATCTTGAAAGAATATAACTTTACTGTATCGCTAGATAGGGGCCTTAACGAAAGCAGCTCCTCATTCCAGAAAACCTGATGTACGTCACTGTGTATGTTATGACGATGACGAGCCCCCTACATGCCCGCGAAATCGACCAGTCGGGTTGCGCTCTGCGGTTTCAGTCATTGCATCATTATTATATGTATGTATAATATGTATGTGTACTTTCAGTTTACTATTGGTGGATATAACTTTGAGGTAAACTATCTGATGTAAGATTCATATAAGTGTGCTCAGCTTGCTCACGTTCGCATGAAAACTTTATCCAGGAAAAACCCCCCTCACCACCCACAACCTGTCAGCGGGTGACGTCAGGCTGGATAGACACCCATCGGGTAGGTCGGGGTCACATTACTATAAAATTGCATCAGAATGTCTAATGATGAGTTAAGCTTCTTAATCTTTTTCTTTTTTTAAATAGGGAGAATGTATCAAAAACAATTATTACTTTTTAATATGACAAGATGGGTTAACCACTATTTGAATTTGGCGTAGGGTAGGGCGGGTCAAAGTTCCAAAATTTACTTTTCATAACACTGTCTGCAAACGAAATTAGAAAATATACTTAAAACATTAAAGTTTCAAATTATAATCATAATAAATTTATATTCTTCCCATCTATTATGTTACCGTTGCAAAGCTAATGTAAATACCTTACTTTTTGCCCAGAATGTATATTTACTCCATTTAAAACAGAAAAATTATGGAAAGTTTTTGGAAGATAGCTTTTTTGGTTAAAAAAAAATTGTCCCCAGTTGTATAGCACTTCAAAAAATCCACTGAAATTGTAAAAATAGGAAGTATAAAACCAATAGAAAATCAAAATTAGAGATCATTTTATTATTGTACAAACCTTTAACAAGTTGGCACATGGAATTAAATGCAAAATTATTCTGCTCTTTCACAATTTTTATAACTTGGTCCATCTTAGTCCGAATCTAATTGCATAGGTTCGAAACGCAAATATTTTCTAAAAACACCAAAATATACCGAAGAAATCAATTAGATGCTATTTGAAATAATTGGATCTAACAACAATAGCGATACTTAATCATACAAATATCAAAAGAATGACCGGAGGCATGAATGCTGCACAACTGGGTTTGACGCCATTTTGCGATTGACTTCACAATTTTTTTTCGAATTTATTATTTTACCGAAATTCATTTTGTATGATAAAATACAGGTGCAAAACTAAGTTTAGTCAATTTTTTAGACAAAATGACTTCAACTGAGTTGCATAACAAAAGAAAATTATAAGAAGTTGCCCCGGCCTGTCTGTCATTGTCGTCTGTATAATCATGATTAATAAAAATTGTACCTACTTTATTTTTCAATATCTAAATAAGCAATTCCAGACTGAAATACATAAATAAATATATCGCAAACAATCCCCAAATTATTACAGTCGTCAGTGTTTGAGTTTGAAGCGCCAGAAACAACAGTCGCTCAGACTTGCTCATGTAATTCTATGTAATCCATTATCATCTCGTGCAATCCCATGTAATTTTGTGTAATCTCATGCCATCTTGTGTAATCTCATGTAATCCTGTGTAATCATGGTGGCCACAAAATATAATTTTCAAAATTCCCTGAATTTTCCCTGCACAATTTTTCATTTTCCCTGACCATTCATATTTAAGACTAGAAAAACGTGGTTTTGAGAAAAACGCGTAAGTTTTGGCTTGTAAAAAGCATAAGTTTTTCCATATTTACATTTGTTTAATTAAAGCTAATCTGAGATTCCTGGAGCTGACAAGCACTAATGTCACTGACTCCCAGTAAGAGAATGTGAGAGTGTTGGAAGAAAAAGACACCTCTCCTAACTATATTTCAAGGTCGGATTTGATGACATAACTTTGGGAATTTGTTCTTCACATGTATACGAAGATTTTTTAACAAAAAAGTCGTTTTTTTTGATCGGATGGACCAGACTACCCCTTTAATCAATATAAATTAATGGAAATACTCTAAGGAATCAGTGGAGAATAGGTTACCGAATAAAATCAGTATTAGCAGGGTATTATACGGATGAAATTATTTTCTGAGAATTTTTAGAGGAGATTAGCGTGTTATCTAAAATTTGGTGCAATTAGAAAAGGGCTGACCATTTCTAAATTGAAATTAGTGAAATCAAAAATCCCATCTTATGCACGTAAAGCATATCCCAAGGTACTGAAAATGTAACATATTTCAACAAGACACCTAAACGGTTCCGATAATTTTTTTTACAAAAATTGAGACACAAGAGAAGGGCAAAATACAGAGATTCTGTAAAAATTTTAGAATTTATTTTCCGTTTATGACTCAGAGCACTGAAAATATGAAAGAACCTAGAGGTCCATTCAGTTGATCGCCTTGAAGTTGGAGCATTTTCAATGTCATGTGTGTGTTCTTCGTATACACGGAGAAACCTTTTGCTGCAATAGTTGCTAAAAATCAGACTAGATTTTACTATTTTCAGTTTGCAATGTAGGGACATAGCGGAACTTTTGTAATGTTTACTACTCCGAGTAGTAACTAGTAACTACATGCCGAACTACAAAATTCATTGGAATAAAATTAAAAAATGTTACATTTATTTCTACAGAAGGACTATAGTAACGTCGAGAGAGACCGGCGCACTGATTTAGTAAGCGGCTTAGTAAAAATTGTTGCAGTCGGATTAGCAGCCGAAAAAAATCAACCCATGTGCCGCGTCGCATTGAAGGTTACGATACGTATCAGTTTACACGAGCATAGGACGTGAATGCAAGATTTATTTATTATGGGATTTTGAACTCTTTCGCACTATTATATTTATTTAAATTGCAATTGTACAGTACACACGATTATATATAGTTTATACATTATTATATACATGCAAAAGTATTATATTACAAGCTGAAGCAGAAAAATGTGATTAAAGTAAAGCTGGTGGGAATCGAACACGGGTCTCCACCGCGACAGCACGGCGATATTCCATTCAGCTAAACTAGATAATGTGATCTAGAAATTTATCGCCCTTATGAAGTAAATGCTAGCACTCAAATTGATTTCCATTAGATTATTCTATAATTGTTCACAGTGATGGCATTTAAAAAATTCTAAGCACTATATCTTAACGCAATCAAATAACTCAATATCGAGGTTAAAAAATAATGGCTCATGCCATGCCGTTTGCGAGAGGCGATACGCAAAAAACGTCCGGAACTTTGGAAAAACAATTCGTGGCTTGTGCATCACGATAATGCACCTGCTCATTCATCGTTGCTTGTGAAAGATTTTCTGACCAAAAACAGCACCACAGTCATGCCTCAGCCTCCATATTCACCGGATTTGGCCCCCAGTAACTTTTTTCTTTTTCCAAAACTGAAGAGACCCATGAAAGGACATCGATTTTCAACTATTGAGGAGATAAAAATTGCATCGCTGAAAGAACTCAAGGCGACAAAATGATTACACAGCCACACAAAAAAAAAGTGTGCTTATCTGGTAACAAGACACACGTATTCCTATGGATTTTGGGGCGCTGAATTCAAATTCGGTATCAAAAATCACCCATCACGTCATGGTTGAGCCATAACCTCAAAAATGACGAAAAATCATGCACTGAGGCAAATAAATGTCAAAATAATGCCAGTGATGCAAATTTTCACTTCAAAAACATGTCGACAACTGTGAAGGATCGACCCTTGACTGATATCAACTTATTTAACATAACTTTACCCAACAGAACCTGACCTCACCTAACCTGAATTAACAGAAATTTATTGAACTACACGTAAAGCTCTGGAAGCATATTTTCCCAGTAGCAAATGTGTGCTACATCGAATGGGTCACCTCGAGTCTAACCTAGAAATAAATCTAACCTAGCCTAGCCTAACCTAACCTCACGAAACACAATTAAACCAATTGTGTTGTCCCGTTGTGTTTGCGGTAACGTTTCATTGAGCTTCGGCTTAACCTGCAAAGAGGTCAAACCTATCCTAACATAAAAAAACCTGACCTAACCTAACCTAACCGAACTTCAGGTAACACAATTAAACTCATTGTGTTGTCCCGTTGTGTTTGCGGTACCGTTTCATTCAGCTTCGGCTTAACCTACATAGAGGTTTAACCTATCCTAACCTAACAAAACCTGACCTAACCTAACCGATTACGCTGGCAACCCTGTTCTTGCGTACTTTCATATTTTGACATTAATAGCAGTAAATGTCTGGAGTTTCGTAACCGCTTGTTGCTAGCATTATTCGCCTGTGCCTGTAACCAGGGCACCTCCACGTGGTGACGGTGGGCAACGGATACACATTGGCTGAGTCCCTGGGTAAACGGCGTTCATGCCGTCATGGCAGACACAGGTAAAAATTGTATTATGATGCAGGGAAAAACCCCAGTATCGGCGTCTGGTCAGGGTGGAAAAGCGGGCTCTCCGACGTCGTCATCATGCAACCATAGCTCTTCATCAATGGATCACTTGGTTGGTGTAGAGTCTCATGCTACAAGGAAAAAACCGCGAGCATTTCTCAATCGCATGCCTGCAAGAATAGCTCAGATTCATTCTGTTACATTTGCAGTAAATATGAAGTGAGTAGTTTGCGAAAATCAATCGACGAGGAAGTGAAAAGTCTTTACGAAAAGTGTTTTGACCGTAAATTGCTGCACCAAGAAACAAAATGGGTTCCTCACGTCATTTGCAATTCCTACAGACTTATGTTGTATCGTCTAAAAAATTCAGTCAACGAAAAGTACCGCAAGTACTCTACACCAACCACATGGAAAACCCCCGTTATTGCGAAGGACTGCTACTTTTGCATGAATTCCGTCAAAGGGTTCAACGCCAAAAATAAAAATAACATTTCGTACATTAATGTGTGCACAGTCACAAGAGCAATTGAAATCAATAAAAATGCACGCCAGACTGCTTTAAGAGCTTTAGAAGATGATAGAATAGAAGTTGAAAGTCAAGGTCATGGAAACGGTAGTGAAACCAGTGATCGAACAGAAAATAGTTCTGATGATTCCGATGAAAATGACGAAAAAGATGACGAATATGGCGTGCATAAAATAAAATTGAAGGTTCCAATATTAGTGTCGCAACTAGAACTGAATGATTTTATTAGAGATCTTGGATTACCGAAAGACGGCGCTGAATTTGCCGCTTCATTTCTAAAAAGAAGAAATCTTCTAGAACCAAAGGCAAAAGTTTCATTCTATCGCGACAGGGACAAAGAATTCAGAAAGTTTTTCGTTAAAGACGAAAAGACGTCTTTAGTGCACTGCACTGGCGTTAACGGACTAATGAACCACTTGAAGAAAAATTTGTACAGAGACGAAGAATGGCGACTTTTCATTGATTCGTCAAAACGCAGCATTAAGGCTGTTTTATTGCATAACACGAACACTTACGCTCATATCCCTATAGCTCACTCAACGGTCATCAAAGAAGAATATAACAATGTTAAAATGCTTCTTGAAAAAGTTAATTACACGAATCACAAATGGCAAATATGTGGTGATCTCAAAATCATAACAATGATATTAGGCCAACAATCGGATTTCACGAGAGAGCTATGCTTTCTATGCCTGTAGAATAGCAGAGATCGAGCCAATCATTAGAGCAAAAAACATTGGCCTTTAAGAGATTCATTCAAACCTCGTTCTCATAATTATCATCATCCAAAGCGTCGTTGATCTAGAAAAAATTTTACTACCACCCCTCCACATAAAGCTTGGGCTCATGAAGCAATTTGTCAAGGCGTTAGACAAAGATGGACAATGCTATAAGT
>NC_046663.1:102163679-102167933 GCF_010883055.1 Belonocnema kinseyi | reverse complement strand
GGTAAAGTTATGTTAAATAAGTTGATATCAGGCAAGGGTTGATCCTTCACAGTTGTCGACATGTTTTTGAAGTGAAAATTTGCATCACTGCCATTATTTTGACATTTATTTACCCCAGTGCATGATTTTTCGTAATTTTTTGAGGTTATGGCTCAACCATAACGTGATGGGTGAATTTTGATACTGAATTTGAATTCAGCGCCCCAAAATCCATAAGAATACGTGTGTCTTGTTACCAGATCCGGACACTTTTTTTTTGTGTGTCTGTGTTATCAGAAGTGCTTCGATGATTGGAAAAAGCGTTGGCAGAAGTGTATTATATCTGAGGGGGATTACTTTGAAGGGGACAACATAAATATTGAGGAATAAATGAATATTTGTTGAGAAAACTATAAAGTCACCTTATTTTTTGAACACACCTCGTACATTACAAACGTTTTTGTCTCGATATACATATCGCCACATAATAAGGACACTATTCACTGGGAAACTACACGAAAGTATAATAAACTGAAAAATATTACTAACCTGTGTTTAAAATTTGTTTCCGCTCGTAGAAATAAAAATGATACAAGCTGACAAATGTAAACGATGAAAAAGATGCAAACGAGACGTGAGCGCGGGTTGGCGCGAGTCCACCATTATCCGTGTTCACGGCTTCGATCTCGACTTCACTAATTAAATAGTGAATTAAACGACTAAATAATAGTGAAATAAAATACACTGATTGGAAATAGTGAAATTATCACTATTTTTACAGTAGAAGACCACTAATTCAATAGTGAAAAGCCAAGAAATCACTATTTCAGCAGAGAATCATTCAATCACTAATTCAATTAGTGAAATTTTCACTATCTCAAATTTAGAGAGTCTATTGCATATATCTCGAGCCTAGCAAATTTACTGTCTTTCTCTTGACTTTTAGAACAAGAAACGCCTCATTATGATTTAAAACCCGATCGCAACATGATCTTCAAATAAAATATTTCAAATACTTTGGCATTCATTAACTTTTTTAATTTCATACAAAAAATGGAAAATAGTCTTTGATCCGAATTTCAGTGTAATCTTTATCTGCAACAAAAATTAATTTGGTAAGATTTACCCATCACACTGGGCATGGTTACCATGTCAACTTCATTGCATCTAATTTTGTTTCAACGCAAAGAAAAAGAGGAAAAAATTCCTTCTTAATTTTCTATTCAATTTAATATCTACGGTCTAATTATCCAAGCTTTCAAGTTCAAGTATCGCGTAACGCCAATCTTGATATGAGTAATGCAATTGTATTAAAAAAAGTAATCGTATGATAATGCACGTGATTTATTAAAATTGTATACAATCACAGAAATCGAACAACTTTATTCGTAAAATGTTTTCCATTATTTTGCATCGTAATTTTTCAAAGTCACTAAAATGTAAGCAAGACCAAACCTCCTTTCAATTCCATTAACTTGACATTGAAAACTGTCCCGAAACCATAATTTTTTATGTAGTTTATATCTAGATCAAGTTTGAAACTGGAATTGTTAATATTACCTTTTAAATATTCCATTTATAAGGACGAAATAAAAATCTTTAAACCATGAAATCTTATGATTTTCAATTTCTCATATAAACTGCAGAATTTTCTATTAACAGCAAGATGAAAGAAGTGAGCAGTCACGCAGCAGTAAGATTGGAAATTCCAATTTCTATTGCATTCCTCCTCAACCTATTGAAAGTCAAACGTTTAAATTAATCTTGACGATATGAACCTTTCAAACAGAGGAATTTTGTTCTGTATAAACATATCATTAAGTTAAAAAAAATTGAACAATTTTAAATAGAAAATGTTTAAGATTTGAAAAAACAAAACTTCAAAAAATTTTAATTCCACAATCAAAATTTTAAGTATGTTTTACTTTTACAAATAGTTTTAACCTATAGTTTAAAGTTGGAAATTTTGCATTCAAAACTTGTCAATTAGTGCATTATTAAAACCTTATAGGTTTCAGTAATACACTGAATTACATCAAAGATAAAAAACTACAATGTAAATATTTTTATTTTAAAGCACCAAATTTGGAAAGTTTATAATTTGCAACCTAAAAGAATAAACAGTTACAAAAAATGATTCTTTCAATATGAAAAAATAGATCATTCAGATCAGTTTTTTTCAGATCGAGAAAAAAATTTAAGTTTTTTCTTAATGAAATTAAATTATAATACAAATGAAAAAAATTTACGAAATTTAAATTAGACCAAAATCCAAATTAAAAATCCCATTGAACGTCCAATAATCAAATTGATGCAAAATCCTGTTAAACAAAACAAGAATCCAACGACCAAATTTGGACCACAGCGAATAAACGAAAAACAAAAATCCTATTGTAATCTGAAAAAAAAAACAAAAAAATAAAATTTTCGGACAAAAATTTCTTTCCTTTTTTTTTATTTTTGTCCCAAAATTTTATTTTTTTGTTTTTTTTTTTAGATTACAATAGGATTGTTGGTTTTCGTTTATTCGTTGTGGTCCAAATTTGGTCGTTTAACAGGATTTTGCAACAAATGAAAAAGCTACATTTCTTATACAGCAAATTTGTTTCTATAACCCTTGATAAAGTATTTTAAAAATATATGTTTATAACCAATATATCTGTCATTACCGGCTTCTAGAAATCGAGATTAAGATAAATCGTTACTGATATGCCTCAAGACGCAGAATTTGGCACATAAATCTGCCTATCTATTTTAGCCCGCAATTCAGAATACTATATTTTTAACTTCCTTTTGCTATTCTATTAAATGAGAAATTTATAAAACTTTAGAAACAAGTCTTTTTGTTAAGAAGATATTTTGAACAATATTTAGTATAAAAGAGGACAATATAGAAATATAAAATTAGGCAATTAAATTTTGTAATATTTCCAAATGTTGTTTATTACTTTAAAAATTCTAGGGTAATTAATTTTTAAAACATGCCCAAGAATATTGTAAAGTGTACACTCAACTCGCGATTCTGGGCCACCTGATCTTCGGACGGTTTCACGCTGGGCAGCTTTTCTATCCACCCTAAGCATCTTTTACAGCTTATGCACTCGGATAGTCAGTCCCGTACATACCTTTCTGTCAACGAGCGAAAAAACTTAGTTTTGCTTCAAATTTGAGTTCAGACACAAAAAATCAATGAAATCTGCTAAGAATGCTGAATTTGGGGCCTTTTTATCCAAATGGTTGATCTAAAAACGAGACTCGGTTCAACCGATTTCGGCAACAATGATACAGGAAAAAGCTCGAATTCGCAATGAACTGCTAAAGGTGCTAGCAGCCTTTAAAGTAAGTTGTTAAAAAAGAGTGCATTCGCAAAAAATACTAAATGTAACAATAATTTTTAACCAATTGACTGGTGGATGTATAATTTTCAAATTCAGCAAAAAAATGATATATAACCTCAAAAAACGATAGCTGTTGCTATTATTGCCTATAAGCTAAAGGGAATTTTTATATTCTGTTTATTTATATTTATGTATCAATTTTTTCCGTTTATTTTTTGGAATTGCTGGAAAAAATATCTCAAGATGTAAAAGTCTTCGTAAAATACTTCTTTATAACCAGTCTCCTACCACCAGTGGTGTCAAAACGCGGATATCCCTGGCATGCGCAGTAGTGATCCTGTGTATTTTTAAATTGACCATGGACATAGGAAACACGGGACTAGGCATGCCATCCTAACTAGGGCGAGCGGGGTTGAATCCGCGGGAGGGGGGAGAATTCCATGAGTGGGGAAAGCCGTCATCTTACGATGTGCCATTTGATTATGCGCACGAGCATTTTTGCCGACACACTGTGCATGAAAATATAAACATGTGGGCGCTGCCATGTTTGTCGCGGTACATCAAAAGGTGGCAAACCTCCCCCCTCATTGCATCACCCCCGCAATGGTATGCCTAGTCCATTGTTTCCTATGTCCATGAAATTGACACATTGCGTTACATAACCTCAAAACACACAGGAATAAGTACTGCGGATGCCAAAGATATCCCCGTTCTCACACCACTGCCTCTCACCGAGAGTTGAAACTGGTCCATGCGTTGAAAAAGGCTGTGCGGCGGCGCTACTAGTAACTTTGTTCTAGTTCTTTTGACGTTCCCCTACCGAAATAAATCTTTAAGTTTTCTTTAGCGAAATAGCTTGGCCCATTTGAGTCTATAAACAAAGTCGATTTGAAACAAAATAGTCTCGGAAATAGTTTGAGAGATTTGGGTCCTTTTC
>NC_046663.1:102157569-102163579 GCF_010883055.1 Belonocnema kinseyi | reverse complement strand
AATTGATGAATTTTCTCATTATACTTATTTATAATTATAACTTATATACTGATATACAATTTTCTAGTTGAATTAAAAAATGTTGTCTTTTTTGGCATATCTCATTCCATTTACGAGAAACGTTCTATTAATTCCAATTTTAGGCATTAAAAAAAAAGTTAGATATCTGAAATCATCGAAACCCATAGATTCCGAATTATTATGTTTTAGGCTGTGAACTATGAAATTAAAAAAAATCTACTTCTAAATTTTAATCCGAAAGCTTAACAAAGGACCCTTCAGTGTCGGCTACTCTATTGAGATAACTTCTCTGCTAGTTATTTATGATCGTATTCTTATTTCAATTTCGGAAAGGATATTTTAAAGCCTTCAGACCATTTAAACAAGCTTCCTGGACCTTTAAAAATATCTACTTGAGTGCCTGCGGAGAATTTCTTTGAGATTCCTTGACCTAAAGAATTTTTAGTATATACTCAAAGATTCTTTTCAGTAGGGTTATGTCTTTTGTCATGTAGAACCGTTAAAACTCCTAAAAATTTATTTGAAAATCGGTTTATTTATATAATCATTGTGAAAATAACACGGTCCGAATCAAAAAGTTACAAGCTGTTTAATAATTAAAAAAAAAAAATGGAGGAGAAATTGTTTTATTTTAAAAGAATAATTTTAAGTTTTGAAGATTTTAAAATGTATGGTAAAAGAATATGGAAGACTTTGAGCCAATTTTTTTAATATTTCAGGATTTACAGATTTTTTGATAAACTAAATTTTGTCAGGGTGCCAGGAGAATGAAAAAAAGTTCTAAGGATTCATGGACAATTTTTACATGATTGTTTTATAAGGAATTTTAAGAGAAAACTGAAAAAAGATCACAAAATATTTTGAATTATTTCCTAAAGAGTGAGAGGGGGTGGGGAGGGGGGGGTAGAAAGAGCATTGCAGAGACCGTAGACTTTTTTTCTTTCCTACCTCGTTTCATAGCATATATTTGTTTTCTCGTATGGAAATTTAGAATTTTTTTCTACATTTTTTATTACATAGCGGCGATTTGCTACCGCGAATCTTGAAAAAAAATAATTCTGGTATACAATGGAACTTGGATTTACCACCGATTTTGAGGATGGTTTCAGTGGCCTTTAATGCCAAATCCAGGCCGTTCGAACATAAACATTCAGTTACGTTTGAACCATTGCCAATTGGAATACCTAATATTACCGGGCACTGTCCATTTGTCCACTGTCCATTTGCCACGGCAAAAATATACTCGGAAGCATTAAATCCGGACTCATTCAATCCAAGTTGCAATGAATTAAAGTTTTTTTTTAATTACAATAAAATCTAGTCATATAATTTAAACGTAGAAACAAAAAATCCATTTGTTTGACAATCAAGAATTAAATATTTTTCATTCAAAAGCATTTCCTGGTGGGATTGGCAAAATTATCGTTGAAAAGGAGAAGTTTAGATTCTCATTAGAGTTGATCATTGATGCCAATGTTCATTTCCATTTCAAGCATTGAAGGTTAAATTTAATATTTCCGAACAAATAATGGGTGTGTGCGATTCATTTTCTAGCTCTGTGTACGTCATAGCTCGTACATATAATGAACTACAATTATTCGCTCGAGTTATGAACAGACCTATATGTACGTTATTGCGTCACGATAAGCTACGCGTAATACGCGTACTATCATTACAATATGCACTTGAAGAGTCCTTGAAAATTTATTTTCAATAAAGAAGCCACTCAACTATTAACAACCAAAAGAGATTACCCAAAGATTCTAAATTCGCAAACAAAAGCTGTTATATTTATATATGGACCGAAATCATCATAAAAAGAGCCTAACGGATTAAAAAAAATGAAATACGTTTTTAGTATAGGAATATTTTAAAAGAAAAGGCTGTTTAAAAAAATTCCCTTTATTACTTTTATAGCAGTGAGTATTTTAAAGATAAAAATGCATTACTACATAATAACTATATCGATTTTAATATGTTCATTAAAAATTACCATAGGAAAATTATTTTCTTTCCTTCATTCTATAGATAACTGCCATTCAAATAGAGATAATAAAATATTCTGATTAAAAACCTACATAGCTGCAAGCTAAGACATTTTTTAAAAATAGAATTATTGATAATATTTCATTTAGTCCTGATGCGAATGATTTTAAGCTCCAGATTTTTTTTGTTTGTCATTAGGGTAAGTTTAATTTTAAGGGCTTACAAATTAGAGAGTATTTGAAATTGAAATAATAAAAATTGCATACTTAACAATCAAAGCCATAGCCAGAATACAGTATATGTATATATGTATGTTTATGCATATTATGTATGTTTATGTATACTATGTACATGTTTCAAGAATTTCGGGGGGAAGTCAAATCTGCATAATCCCCCTCCTGATTACGGCCTTGTTTACAAGTGAGGATAGCTTAAAATTGAACAATTTAAAAATCAAGTGTGCAAACATGCACGAGTATGAGTTTTTCTAGACTCCATAATTTTATTTCAAATTGAAATCCTTAATAGTAGAAATTTTTTCATTGAAAGGGTTTCAAATCTCAATAATTGAAAACACACTTATGCATACATACAAAATTAACACTTTTTTCGCAAGTGGACTTATTGAAATTAAAATTTTCATAAAATTCCACCACACATTATGGAGAAAGGATTTTGTTTCAATTTGCACGGGAAGTTTCTCATGTGAAACGTGTTGGCTTTAAATTTTGTTTGGAACCCGGGACTACTGCCGTATCATCCTTCAATTTTATATATCCAAATATAGAAATTGGACCGAATATTTCACTTTTAAATATTAAAAAATAAGAAAATTTTTAATTGTAAGCCTTATAATTAATTGAATAATCACACATTCTCATTGCGCGCCGCGCGCGCGGCTCGCAAGTTTGACCGCGCCTAGGGCGCGCGACGGTTAAATCTCACGCTGCGCGCTCGATAATGGGTTACCTCGCGCTTCGCGCTCGGATATTTATTCATTGCATTTGTAATGCTTAAATAATACTTTATCAAAAAGATCTCTTTTAGATGGCAGAATTTTTATAATTCTTGAGATATTCTGAATTGTCTACTTATTTAAGTATGGTCAAAGATTAAGTTTCTCAAAGCTCTATTTTGAGGTACCACATTCTCATCGTGACACTCGCGCTGCGCGCTTGATTTCCGACAGTCGTTTTTCCACACATTTTTTTTTATTTTCAATGTTATTTTTCACGAATGAAACAAAAAGTACGCGTCCTATCAAGAAGTGATTCTTAACGAAATTCTTGATCTTATTTGGGATAACAATTTTTGTTAATTCAACTTTTTTCGTATCCTACATAGTTTAACCACAAAATGGAATTTTTGATTTTTCATCATTTTTTTGTGTAAAAAAAATTTGAATTTTCGATTTTCCAAGAAAATCCAAAAATTTTTTATGATAATCTTGCAGGGCTCTCAAAAAACAATGTTTTTCTTCTCTTGACTTTTTCATATAGTGCGTTATTTGGCTTAAAATTCTGATTTTCGGTCGATTAAAATTTTTTTGAAAATGCTATAAAACTGAGAATTTTTTTTTATCGAAAAAATTCATAAGGATACATTTTTTGTCCTTTATAATACTATAAATATGCGTACATAGAATTTTCAAATTCAGAAAAAAGGTGGTATCCAAAATTTCCAAAATGCCCTCACTTTTTGAATTTTCATCAAAACTGGCTGCTTAACGAACTCGTCTTTTCTTTTAGGACCTAAAGAAAGTGTGCGAAAGATGGATGGAAAGATGAATTTGATTCGGATTCGGATTCAGGGGGTCTCTAAACGTGGAGATCCGCTGAGAAACTAAAGTGTCAAATTTTGGACAATTCTAATACTTTCTCAATCATAAATGATGAGAATGTAAAAAGGGGGTATAACCTAATCAGTGTCATTTGCCTTAAAGCCTTTTTCCCGTATTTATGCATGGGATATTGATCGCTATCTGAAATATTACTTACTAGGTTATACTTTTGGATAGCAGAGCAAGGAATTATTCGAAAAATGTTTGCACTATGCAATTTAAAAATGTTATAGCAACTTGAGAAAGATACAAAATAAAATTAGTTCTATACTATATGATAGAAAATTTAGATGCTTCAGGGAGTTGAAAACCATTTTTAACAAAATTACTGTGTTCGAGGGCGAGCAAAGTAAACGTTCCTTACCCTGTCGTCATTGTCATAATAAAAAAATAATTTTTTCGAGTGAAAGAAGAAACGATTTCTAGATATTTATGGTATGTTTCGAGAAATATTATCATAAGTTACTTGAAATGGTTAAAAACAGAATTTCGAGAAATTGACCCATCTTCAGTTATAATCCACGTGTCTTCAAATACAGAATACTAAATGTAGATTAAGGTATATTTCAATAAAAGCCCTATTTGCCTAAATATAAATTACTTCCGACTTTCGTCAGATTTCTGTAGGCGCCAGTTTCATTCTCCCCTAAAATTCGAAATGTCACAGGCAACATCCAATCCACCAAACTCCCCATTGACCAGTTCTGCATGACGTAAATTTTCCTCAATGACGAAACATCTATTTTTCTGATGCCATAATAGTCTTATGCCTAATGGAGATTAATGTACTTGGTGAGGTAATCAATGCTTTTCGAAGTACCACTATTACACCATATAATTGAGAAAAAACTTTATCATGTATTGGTTTTACAACATATTTTAAAGTCTGTTCTTTTTGTATGAATAAATCTTTAAAAAATTAATTACATTTTTTTAACACAGATTTAAAGTAAAGAGCCTAGAAATTTACAGACTACAAACGATTTCCTCCTAAAAACTTGAATTAAGGCAATTTTTGAAAACGGAAAAAGAAGATCTCGTTCTGTTTTCAATTGGAAATTGAACAATAATATAATTTTAAACAATTTAAATTTGGAACCAGGCAGTCTTTAGTGCTTCAATTGAAAATTGTACTTCAATTCCAAAATTGTATAATTTAAAGGCTGCCGATTTAAAATTGTTCCTTTAAATTTGCAATAACATTTTATAATTTTGAAAGATTCAGTTACAAAATTATTCAATTCCTAATTTAAAATTGTGAAACTCAAAAAATCTCGAACTGAAATTGTAATTGAATTTCTAGCATCTTCAATTTAAAATTATTTCATTATGAAGGGTTTAATTTGAAAATAGCAGAATGATGTTTTCATTGATATTTGTTCAATTACATGTCCACTTCAAAAGTGTTCGGTTTTGAAAATTTTAATATTAAATTTTTCCATTTTGATCCTTGTGAAAGGTTAAAGTATTAAAACACTCATTTGTAATTATGTTTCTAATTACCTATTCACTAATTCAGCCTTCAAACTTAAATTGGCAAAATTATTAAGCATTTCAATTATGAAGAAATTTTTAGAATCTTAAAGGATTTAATTTCAAAATCTTAATAATTACATATTTTTCAACTAAGGCTACAAACTTTAAAAAATCTTTCACTATTAAGGTCATGTGACACTTGCCCAATTTCTATCTTATCGGTCCGTTTTTCCAATAACTCACTTCCTAAATTAGTAAAGTTTCAGAAATAACAACAATATATTCAGCCATTACAGTACCTATTCTCCTTAAAAAAGTTAAAAAGGAATATTTTTTCCATAAATAGGTGACAAATGGATGACAAAAAAACTTTTTTAAGCTAAATAAACATGTAAATGAATGCTTACTATAACAAATTTACATGTGTTGAATACTTCAAATTATAGTTATATATCAAATTCGAAAAAATCTCATTGCATAATTTCAAAGGAAGTGAAAAGACACTATTTTACGGCATTGATAAAAAAATAGAATTTCGAAATCCGGCGAAAGTTCTGCTCTGTGCAAGCATCGTACTGACAGAGATGACGTACGAGGGTGGATTGATAAGTTTCCGGCCTGACCAAGAAAAACAACGTTTTTAAGAATTTTTTTTTTTATTTCTCAACATAATCTCCTCCAAGGCTG
>NC_046663.1:102152834-102157469 GCF_010883055.1 Belonocnema kinseyi | reverse complement strand
GCTACAAGCTATCTAAGGATGGTACTATAGAACGCCACCGCAAGGTAGGCCTAGTGGCGCCATCTCTTGGTCAGGCCGGAAACTTATCAATCCACCCTCGTAGATTAATATAAACAAGTTGTCGAAAATTGTATTTTAAACGTCGTATTAATTTTTAATTAATTTGCGTATTAACCTTTTTGTTTTTTTTTACCTTAATCTTTTTTTCAAAATACAAATATGCACGGTTTTTACGAAAAGTAGTCAAAGCAACCGCCTTGCGCTTGTATAACAGAGTTTATTAGCCTATTAGGTCGTTAATAAAGTCGTTTGAACCCTTTTGCTGGACCTTTTGCTGTGAAAAACGTTAGCGCTTATGCCTGTTTGGTGTGCAAAATGCTGACACTTATGTCCCTTTGAAATTCCAAACTTTGACTCTTATGCCCTTTTGGTTTGCCAAATGTTGGCGCTAATGCTCTTTGGGAGTAACGAAAGTTGACGCTTATGTCATTCTGAAATTTC
This sequence comes from Belonocnema kinseyi, assembly GCF_010883055.1. NCBI lineage: Eukaryota > Metazoa > Arthropoda > Insecta > Hymenoptera > Cynipidae > Belonocnema > Belonocnema kinseyi. The sequence goes on along the minus strand of NC_046663.1, from coordinate 102,156,968 downwards.
AAGGTTTGGTGCTTATGCCCTTTGGAATTCCAAACATCCGCGCTAATGTCCTTTTGAGATTTCAAACTTCGACGCTTATTCCCTTTTGATTTGTCTAATCATGATGCTTATGCTCTGTTGGCGTGACAAATTTTGGCTTGGGAATTCTTAACTTTAGTGTTTATGCCCTTGTGGTATGCCAAATGTTGGTTTCGGCGGGAGAAAAGTACGATGAATGGGTAGACCGACATCGACACCCGATCGAAACTATACGGGTTTCTGCCCTGGGCTACGAAACCCTAAAAACGACACAAGATAAAACTGTAAAAAAATCAGTCCTCTTAAAAAGACCTAAGAAGTAGCCTGTTAAAGATTTGCTTTACCTCACTTATTTAACAAATTTTGGACTTAAATATAAAACAGGATAAAATTGTATTTTTTAAAAAGGAAAAAAGAAAGGACTAGTCGTCCTGAAAATCTGGGATGACTAGCTAAGTAAGTTAATATGTATTAGTCAAATTTTGAAATATAGCGCGTTAGAAAAAAGTATCGAGAGAATTATTTTTAAAACCCTAAGTGCAAATTTAGAATAGAAAACTTCCTTTAAGGAAAATATTTCATCGGTGATACGGTCTCACAAGTTTTTGCAAATACATTCTTTATGTCAATTGAAGAAGGTAAAACAGTCACAAATTTTAAAAAAATATTAAAAATATAGAAAACAAGTTTCGAGGATAGGTGACATAGGTGATAAAATTTGAAAAAAGGAGAAAAAGAGTGAATTGGTGACAGCCTGTGATGACACTATATTCAATCATCCAAACATGAATCCTTTCAAGTTCTACAAACTTATTTCAAATTGTAATTTTTATTAATTGTGAATTAAAACTGCTGGATAACTTAAGATTGAATCTTTCAAAATTGTTTATTTTCAAATTTAAATCGTCTGTAGTTGCAGAATTAGAAATGAAGTTCTTTTGATACTTCAGTAATTTTTATTATTTCAGAGCGATTAAAATCGTAAAAGTACAAATTCAGGTTTTTAAAAACTGGACACTCCTAATTAGGATTTGAAATAAAACTGTTGATTCTAGAAGAGATACATTAACAATTAGGTATTTTCACTTCAATAAACAGCTAACTTCACTTCCTAGATATCTGAGGGGAAAACAAGGGACCAAATGTATGGCATTCAATTAATTTTTTCCCTATTTTGCTAATATCTTCGTAAAAGCTAATTTTTTCTATATAAGTGTATTTGAAAAATAGTTTTTATATGTTAATTTCTATTTAATGCAATAATAAAATAATAATAATTATTATTAATTGCAAAGATATTATAGAAATAAAGTTTTGTTCCATGCATTTGATCAATTGTCTTCCCCTCAGTTTTCAACAAAGTGAAGTTAGCTGATGGTTGAAGTGAAAATACCCAATACTGAATACTAAATCAGTTTCGACCTAAAATTATTCAACTTTGAGCGTTATGAACGAAACTATCTTGAAGAATTAAGGCCTTGATTGATAAATAATTCAGCTTTGAGAGATTTAAATTTGAAACAAAACAATTTTAATACATGTTTTAATAGAAAAATATTTAATTTTGAATTCTTCCAAAAGTAAACAGTTGACACACTAGCGGTATTCAAAATATTTTTAAATTTAGAATTTTTAACGTTTCGAATTAAATAATTAAAAGTAAGAAGAATAAAAAATGCAGGTTGTCAAAAAGCAAGCCTTTCAATTTAAACAATTTTACAAGTTACAGGGTCACTAAAAATTCCCAATATCAATAATCCCTGACTTTCTCTGACTTTTCCCTGTCTAATTTTTTATTTTCCCTGATCGTTTTCAATTTTTCATTTAGGTATAAAGCACAAGCCTACACCTAAGAAATCAATAATATTATTGCGAAAAAATAGTTGTTCCTTAATTTATCTTAAACACTTTTCACGGTGCGGTGAAACCCATTTTAACTGAAAGCTGTCTGCAAATAAGATTTTGTTTTGGATTGCAGTTCTTTGACATGATACTAACAATTTAAAATTAAATTGAAAATAATCGATCAAACATTTTTTTAAAAGATCTATTTTTCGATTAAATTATTTTATTATAATTTTGGACTTCTTAATACTGGACTTTTCAATTCATATCCTTATAATAAGTTTGAAATTAAAAACCAAATATTTCCTAAATTGTGTTAAGTGAAAAATGATAAAATTAATAGTATTTAATATGTTTAATATTAAGAAGTAAAATTAATTATTTGATAGCTGGTAAAAAATTCAGCAACAAGTTATTGGTTAATAATTCTTAAAATATCCTGATATATTAAATTTGTACTATTAAATTCATAACTTCTTACTCAACATAATTTGAGAAATTTTTAAAACTTAATCAGGAACTTACACTGTCAGGATTTGAATTTTAAGGTCCAATATTGAGAAATTCGATACTAAAAGCGACTGAATGGTAAATAATAATCTCATTTTAAACTTTCTGAAATTTAAAATATACTAAAAGAGGAATTTAAACATATGGTTATAAAGTTACAATGATATTTTCGGCAAAGGCCGTAGCAGGATAAGCATGGTCTAGGTGCCCCTAATCGGATGTAATCCATATTGCGGCGGCAAGTATACACTATACAATACTCCTGCCGAAAATAGGCAACTTAGCTTACCCGAAGAATTACAGGCCAATCACTAGTCTGAACGCACTTTATAAGATATTCACAGCTATCCTAAATGATAGGATTGTTCGGCAATTGAACCTGTGTGGCAAGAAATGTATGAACCGTAACGAGGCTCAAAGAAAGGTGTAGCGGGATGTCGGGAGAAACTGCTCATCGATAGATGTGTCTGCAAAGATGCAGCATTTTACCAGCGTGACCTACCTATGGCCTGCATTGATTATCGGAAAGCTTTCGATTCGACCTCCCATAGACTTATCATCTGTCTTTTGGAAAGCTTAAAGGTTCATCCACAAATCGTTAGTTGCATAGAGAGATTGATGCCGCTTTGGAAAAACAGATTTACTATCTCATCTGTAAAAAATCGTGTGACAACTAACAAGGTCACCTTTCAGAGAGGTGTCTTTCAGGGCGACATCATGAGCTCACTCCTCTTTTGCCTTACATTATTGCCACTATCTCTAGCACTCATGTATTTTACATGGACGATCTTAAGATCTATGCTAAAAACAAAGAGTAACTACATCTAGCTCTAGGGATTGTCGAACGATATACTAAGGAAATTGGAATGGAATTTGGGTTAGACAAATGCACCAAAGTTTATTTGAAGCGAGGAAAACTTAATGGCATCCCTGAAAATCCTGAGTTCGTCGATAGAAGCGTTATACGACACATTTGCGCTGGAGAGACTTATAAATACCTGGGCGTGCCACAGAGCCGCATTCAGGATGTGACATCTATAAAGGATACTCTCAAAAACAGATAAAATGTCTCATACGGCAGATTTGGTCTTCCGAACTGACGGCGAGGAACAAAGTATCTTCAACGAACATGCTTGCCGTCCCGGTAGTACTCTATTCATTTGGAGTGGTTCAATGGACGAAGAACGAGCTCAGATCCCTTGATATCGGGGCAAGAAAGGTTATGCACATGGACAAAAGCATGCATCTTAAGTCTTCTGTTCCGCGACTATATGTACATCTCACGCCGTCAAGGTGGTCGCACGAAGAAGTGAGCAAAGGAGCGTTTCTGTACAAAGCAGCGTAGGAGGCTGCTGAAACACTCGGACTTGACTTCAGTATTAGGTGTAAGCAAAATGCATCAAATCTTATCTATCTCGAGTAATCACTCCTGAAAGCCCGGATTAAGAAAGCAGCAGAGAAAAACTTTCGTGAACAGCTCCTCGATAAGAGGATGCACGGTATCTTCCACAGAAATGTGAAGGATCAGTCAATGTCTTGTGAGCTAACGTTTGCTTTCCTTAAATTGCCCGGATTGAAGTCTGGTGCGGAGGGTTTCATTTTTGCATACAAAGACGGTGTTATTTCCACCTTAACATACCGTCGCCACATTTTGAGCTAAATGGCTGAAATTTTACCGCGATTTCGCTGGAAGCGGGTGCATTTTTCCAGATCAGCACCCGCTCCCGGCGAAATCCTGCGGTTGCCCTTATGACAAATTTT
>NC_046663.1:102118101-102152734 GCF_010883055.1 Belonocnema kinseyi | reverse complement strand
GCGTATAGCAGTTGAGCTTGGATGAAAATCACGACGAGGAACTGAGATCATTCCGCAATTAAACATTAAAATATATCAAAAATGATAGTACAGTACACGTGAGCATAAATACAAGGAAGCTGGACATGTGTCTACACTTATTCAGAATGAATCAAAATACTTGCGAATTAATTACCACTCTCAGGCGGGACAATACTTTTGTGCATGTAAAGTGTATATATGTAAATTTCTGGATATCGTGTGCGTATATAGTGTATATATGTTATGTTAACTTATTAATACAGGATGTATATCGTTGAATATAGTGTTTGGCGAATGTCAGCAGTAAACGAAGAGAAGTATTTTTCAATCTACTTATAATTAATTGACACTGTGACTGGGGATTTCACGATGAAATGTGTTTTTATACGAATAATGCTGTTGCACTTAATTTTTTATTACACCATTGCGAATATCTTATTGCGTCATAAGCTAAATTTAAGTTGACCCCTCATTCTCATTGAATTGCATACATGAGAGGGGCCATTAAGTAGTTTTTATTTTTTTGAACTATGAAGTAATGTTTTGATCATTTAAGCTTATATTCGTATTATCAATATAATTGGTTCTTGAATTGTTTCAGAACCCCCTTAGTACCCTCTTTAACATAAATTTCAACCATCATGATCGGTAAAGCCGTTTTTGAGAAAATGCGATTTTTCGATTTTTCAAAATTGGTAAAAAACTTTTGTAAACAAAATTTTCTTTATTTGATACTTGGGATAACTTTATCTTATAGGTGTAGCAACTTGCCCCCGCAATATGGATCACATCCGAGCGGGGGCACCCAGACCGTGCTTATTCTGCTAGAGCCTATTTTGCTGAAAAAGTAAACAAAAAATAAGTGTAAAAAAGGGTCCCATCGATTATTTTTAATATAGTCTTAAACTGTTAGTAGAATGTTAAAGTTATGCAATTAAAAATAAAATTCCATTTCCAAAAAGCTTCAGTTAAAATTGGTTTCCTAACTAATCCCGACCAGGTTTAAGTCCCCCACATTTTCAGAATTCCTTGACCTGTATCAACACTGAATTAATCTTTAAAATTCAACAATTTGAAATCAGAAGCGCTTCAAAATGTAAAATTTCCCTCTATAATCGTAATAATATCCCACTTTAATCATACTCTCAAAAAATAGCTTGTAATTTCCCCGTTATTCGGTTAAAATTCCAATATTTTCTGGTATATACCAGTAGATACGATAAATCAGAGAAAATATTAACTTTGTATTCAAAATATTTTTTTTATTTTTGGATATTAATTTTATCCACCCGCTTAATAACATATAAACACGTACCTTCTTAGATGAAAGTGGTACGGTCGTTTCCCTGGTGTAGATTGGAACATCCATATCACTGACACTACTACTGATGCTAGGAGCTCGAGATTCATTTCGCCCAGGAACGATGAGGCGAGTTGGTCTCAAGGGATGTGATTCTGCGATGAATCCTTCGCCGAAATCATCGTCGTCTCGATCCAGTCTTTCCATCCTTCATCACAAAATATTGTCAATTACTGCAAGGTCTTAATTATTTTCCTCCAGGACTTTTATATTAAGAGCATTATTTGATTTCTTGGAACTATAACGCCTTCAAACTGATAAATGATAAATTCGCTTGCAAACTTATTTTCTAATATAAAAAAACTTTTGTTAGGAATTGACTGATATATTTTATTGGGAACATTGTTTTATTTTAATGTTACTTATTTAACATCGACTATTAAATTTAGATTTTAATTTTTTGTGTTTAAATTTTAATGGAATTCTAATTTTTAAGTATTGTCGATTTTTTTCTATCCTTATTCTTCTATCATTGAGTCATATTATTTCATTGAATGTTTGGATGAGTAAGGGCTTCCCGTACCTTTTTCAAGCAAGTTCAGAACTTGTCTCGTCGCACAGTGGATTGAAATATAAAAACGAGGATCAAAATGACATGTAGAACGAAATTGTGCACCGATTTTAGATGACTTATTTTTTTTTTAATTCAGGGCCGAATTTTTATAAAACAGTGAGAATAGATTTTTTATTATTTATTTATCCAATTTTTATATTAATGCAAACAGCGAAAAAGATGTCGATTTTTTATTTTCATTTTTTATCTCCTAGAAAACATTTTTCTCCTACTTCCCGTCACTTGGATGCAGTACACAGAGGTATAAGAAAGAAAGAAATTTTAACTTGTTAAGTTAATTGTTATTAATAAATTGTATTTATAAATAATAGACATGAGCTAATATTCGTTTTCAACGTACTATGTTTCTGCTCTATAATTGCTTGCTTTTATCGTTAGGATGATACGCAGTCATTATAATTTAAGATTGAATGTTATTAATTAGTTCTACCAAAAAATTATATAAGCAAATCTACATCTCAAATATTAACACATTAATTTTACCATCCCTCAATATTTGTTTATTTTAAAAACAAATTATATAAGCAAATGCACATTTTGGGCGGTTTTTAGCGAATAAAAATGAATTTTTCCTCTAATCTCGTTGCATTTATACTGCCAATGATGTTTTCTAAAAAAATGTTGCTATGCATTAACATTAGCATTCACTTTTTAAGCGGTTTAAGCGAAAAGAAAACGTTTTTTCTTCTAACCTTCCTGAAATATATTGGCAATGATGTTTTTTTTAAATAATTTCTATGCATTAACATTTATTAATTTTATAAACAAATGGACTTTTTAAATGAAAAGTCATCGTTTCCCTTTTCTGAACCTGATAAATTGTATTGCCCATGATGTTTTCTGAAGAAATTTTGCTAAGCATTAATATTTGTTTATTTTATAAACAAATTATATAAGCACATTCACATATGAGACATCGTTTATTTTATAAACAAATGAACCTTCGCGATATATAAAGGCAGAAATAAATCGTCTTTTCTTTTATTATTTTTTAAACTATTCTGACAAAATGAATTGTCAAGATGAAATTTTGTTATGCTTCACTATTTGTTTGTTTTGTAAAAAATTTTTTTAGTAAACATTTTTTTAATAAACAAATATGAATGTATAGCAAAAGTTTTTCCGAAAACATCATTGGTAATATAGTTTTAGCAAAGTCAATAGAAAAAACGATTTCTCTTTGCTGAAAAACGCCTAAAATGTACATTTACATAAAAATTAAATAAACAAAGAAGTAACAAATATACTCTAACCATTTTCTGAAAAATGTAGTCCTGAATTTACAAGAAAAAAAATCGATGCATAAGTGTGCTCTAAATGTCATTTTGAACCTCGTTTTTTATTTCACCCCACTGTGGGTTGTTTCGGTAGACAAGTTCAAAATTTTACATCAGTTTTTCAAATGATTTAAATATAGACAAGCTTGATTTTTAGAGGAATTCTATTAACATTAAAAATCCTTTGTAATATTTAATATAAGTAACCTGCCGTTTAGTATATTTATCACTATGAAGGGTTAAAAACATTGCATCTTTTTCTCAATTTAATTTTTCTCGCTCGTGAACATTTTTGGTCCTTTAAAAACGGATGAAGTGAATCATACATTCAGAGTAATTCGCGAGTGCAATTGAACCTCTCCGGATCAAAAGGGGACACGCGTAGATTCAGCCTGAGAAGTATTGTCCTGAAAGTTAATTTTACAAATCGTACGAATTTCAATTTTAAGAACTGATTATTGTAGAGAATTTTAAGGCGCATCTTTTTTTTATTTTGCAAAAATTTGTAAGTTTTATAGTTTTTGAATAAATTGGTAAAAAATATATTTTTAAAAACAAAAAATTTCAATCTTTTTTCACTTAAACAGCAGATTACTGTTTACACCTGATAATCACACGAGACAATATATATTTTTGAGTTTAAAATTTGTGCAACGACTCTCGATAAAGTAAATTAACTTATATTTTGTGATTACTCGTAAAATTTGGTTAATACCATTCTTGATTATTATTAAACGCTTCCGAGTCGGATATTTCGATCACATCACTTGTCTCTTTTATTTTAACTTTGATTATTATTAATTCGTGATAGTGTATTAGTTTCGAGTCACAAATACACTTCGTAAGACTGCAGTAATCAACTTTCGGGACGAAGATTCAATCATTTTATTATCTGTGACAATATTTAGACATTTTGTTTAAAGCGTTCAACTAATGCAATTACTTGTCGTGTCCGTATAAATTTCCTATCGGGGAGATCTTCCTACAGTATATAATCAGTAATTAAATACACACACATCTCAAAAAATGACTTATCATTTTGATTTATTAACACATATTAAGTCCTAACAATTAATTAAATTAAATTAATAGTTTTGCGTACATGAGTATTCTTAATTAATGATTAAAAATGTCTAAAACACAAGCTGAGCTGTGCCTTCTCGAGCAAGGAAACTTGCTAGTTAAATAAAAAGTTATTTCCTATCAGTTCTTACAGGACACATACGCGGTATGCTCCGGGCATCATTATATTATCCGGGCTCAAAGAAAATTACTTGCAGTTCCAGCAACAGCATATTGACTTACTGAAAGCAATTTTTTTTAGGGAGAAGTCCCTTCTTTCAAGAATGAAATTTTCACTCAAACAGAGGAATGGTATAAAGTTGTTAAGGGAAAATTCTTCAATGCAATCGACACTCTCGCCTCCGTGCAAGCATCGAAATCTTTAATGCGCGTTAATCAGCATGTCGCATCATCTTCTGTAAGGTCGTTTCCAAAAATTACCTTGCCAACCTATTTCTGAAAATTATACCGAGTGTTCGCTTTTTTTGGACTTGTTTAAATCACTGATTGCTGAAAATACAGAAATCGCGGATATTGTTGAATTACTTAATTTAAAAATAAATTTAACATGAGAGCCGGATCAGCTCCTTGATAACATTCGGTTTACAAACGAAAATATTAGTAAAACGTCATGAGAATAAGAAAATATTGATCAAGTGTCACTTGTCTATTCTCTTTTTATGAAAGCCTCTAAAGTCGTAATCAGTTTCGAATTTCAAGGATCTCGTCATCACTGCTGAAGACAAAGTAGAAGCTCTCTAGGCACTTAAATATCCAGTCGACCATTGGTCTCATTTCTTAGTCATTCATCTGACCAACTTATTCGATTCGCAAATTCAACGTGACTGGGAGACATCGCTAGGTGATACGACGGAGTGTCCTTCTTATGATTCATTGCAAACATTTCTTACAGGAAAGGTTCGAACATTCGAGATTCTTGAAGGCAATCCAGCTAACTTAAAGGATTCTTCAAATGCAAAGTCACATGCAAAATCGCAGGCATTAAAATATAGAAAAGGAAGCCTTTCTACAGATCAGACTCAGAATTCTCATCAGGTTCGAAAATGTTTCGGCTGTGGGTTAAGACACTTCTGAATTTATAGCGCTCAATTTAGAGCGATGAATGCAATACAACGAAAGGAATTCACGGCTAAAATAAAATTATGTCTTACCTGACTGCATCAATATTCAACCAGCGAATGTCCTTTACCAAGAAAGTGTCGATTATTTGATCAGAAGAATCACACAATGCTTCTTCAAGATTTGACGACATTAAACATCACTCATCAGTTACCTTCGACTCAAGGGGAAGATTGCACATTATCCAACGTTCATCATCTTAGCATTCATCATGTGACTTGACCTAGAGCAAAATGTCTATTATCTACAGCTATTATCAAGGTCAAGTCAATTAGTGGTACCTCAGTGTTTGGGGGTACACTCCTTGATCAGTATCCTGAATTGCCCCTCGTATCTGAGTCTCACGCACGATGACTCAAGCTCGCGTTTTGAAGTTGTGAATTAGGCTTGGTAACTATCAGTGCTGAATGCAGCACGCCCCACACCAACTCACGATGCTTAATGTTTTCTTGCGCTACATTTCGAATTTGACTTCGAGTATTCATTGAACGAGCCCGTGCTTGCACTTCTTACTCCATACCACCCACGTTTCGAAAAGGGCAATGGAAGTTGTTCTCATATTTTAGGTTTAACCCTCAATTGTCACACGTCCAACGAATATCGGTAATTGTCACACGGGGTCCATTGAACCCCAGCGTAGAAAACTGTGAATAATTTCTCGAGTTTTTAATGGACTTACTTGAAACTTATTGTAGATGTTCCTGAAAGCATTGTGAACAATATTCTATTGTTCATATAAAAAAATCAGATGTTAATATAGTGAAAAAAGGCTAAAAATGAAGCAGGCATTATAGAAATATTCGCGATTGAAAAAGCATAGGGTGCAATGGACCCCGAATGTCCAAAGGACCCCGACGTTAAATCAAGTGAACCCAGATTTCGTAAACTCAATAGTGATCGACGTGATCATGGGAGCAGACGTTTATCCGTATCTATTTCTTCCGAACATTGGGAATGGTCGCTTTAACGCTCCTGTTGCTCAGGTTACAAAATTCGGTTGAACCTTATCTGGAAAAATTGCAGGAGATTCGTTATCTAAATCAAATGAAGAACCATCTTTAGTACTTGGAATGCATGTTTTTGTGCAAAACACCATAAAATTTCACATTCAAATATTTTGGTAGGAACCAGTGGTTCCAACGAAGTCCATACTGACGTCTGAAGAACATGAGTGTAGGGATTTCTTCGTGTCAACTGGTTCACGCATTCCTAAAGGACGATATGTTATTTAAATTCTGGTTCTTGTGAGCTACATGGAATCTCCGACGCTTTAGAGGGAGCCTTCGCCGCAGCAGGTCATCTTCTTATGACCTCAGATTCTTATACGAAGTCAGTTTCGCTATTGATTTCGAAGACTAAGATCGCTCCCTTAAAAAAGGTATCGCACCACGCTTAGAGTTGTGCGATACAGTTTTTCTTGTCCGATACATGCATTACGTTCAGCAAACACTTTTTTTGGATATTCCCATTGATCTATGGTGAGATTCAACAATCACACTGTCTGGATTCATGGACAATCCCCAAAATGCAAGAGCTTCATAGCCAATAGAGTTTCGGAAATCCAAACCACACTCACATCAGCAATTTGGAATCACGCTTCTTTATCAAGTAACCCTGCTAATTGTGCTTCAAGAGGTCTCTCTGCCAATGAGCTATCATCATATTATCTTTGATGGCAAGGCCCAAATCGATTGTTGTTTCCAGATCTTTGGCCACGAATTCCATCATTATTCTATTATTATGAGTTTGTTCCAGAAAGCAAAGATATCAGCAGATGCTCTAATTTTCGAAAAATCCTATTGATTCAAAGACTAATCTCAAAGTGTAGTTATCTGAATAAAAATAGAACAGTCTACTTTCATAAGATTTAACATTTTTACTAAATATGTTAACAATATATCCATTTTTTGGTGTAAACGAAGATTCAAAATGTTTTAAGAGATTTAAAAAGATTTAGGATATTTTAAACTCATGAGTTTTAATAATAATATTAATATAAAGATATTACTATTAAAAAAATGTAAGAAATTATCCAACAATTTCAGAGACTCTTAATTTTTCCAGGTGTTTTACAATATTTTAAGGGAGTTTGAGGAGTTTAATTATATTTCCAGAGATTTTAGGGGGTTTTTAAGAGATACCGAATGATTTTGACGGGCTTTTAAGGATTTGAATAAATTAATAACGACTTCCGCTAATTACAAAGAATGTTAAGGGATTCCAAGAAATTTTAAGAAATTCCGAAGTATTTTTACGAATTTTGAAAGATATCAGAAGATTTCAAATGGATTTAGAAGATTTGAGAAGATTTCAAAATAATTCATGATTGGTGTACACCAAATTTGATGAATGGTGGTTAATTCCTCGACTGTGGGCGTATGTAATATGAAATATTACATGATAAAAAAAGAAATAATGATATTACGTGTATAAGGATATGGAAAGTAATTAGGACAGTCAAAATAGGTTTCTATTATAATATTTACAAAATATAATTAGAAAAAGCCTTACGTAATTAATGAACGCTCTCTAAAAACATTTTCGGTAATAGCTTTCCTGATAGAAAAATCTATGCCTTCTTGCCAATTAAATAAAAAATGGTTTAATTGTGAATTATACTTTGAGTGAGTAACAGCCTAAGTTTTTATTTGGCGGACAATCGAATCCTCAGAGGTCAATGGCAATCTATTTTTGTTTTTGCATCTATATGTACCACGTTAAGCATACTTTAACTGTGTAGAATAAGTCGGATTTCGGGAACCGAAATATACAACAGTTCATCATCTAAAGAAGCCAACGATTTTAAATGGCACTTTAGCTAAAAGAGGAGAAATGAATAATTTTTTGCAACCTAGACGGCAGGTGTATTACCTATATAGGTAGAATTAGCTCGTGACAACTGCACACTTTCCCTGTCAAATATTTGGCCGCCGATCAAGGCTAGTAACCTGGTGACACTTCTCTTTTCCTCTACATTCGAACTGCTTCGAACTACCATTGAGAAACGGCCAACCAATGAGGAGCAAAATAAACGCGAACTCTATTTCGGCAGAGGATATCGATGGCTTTGCTGATTTAACCTGCTCCCATTTTTTCGTTTAAAAATTAAAATTGAAAGATAAATGAGCCTCCGAAAATAAAACTTTATTTCTTGGATCTAAATGAGTTAAAATTCAAAATTACAAAGTCGTTTCTTACTCAATTTCCCACTTTTTCAGTAACGGATTTGAGTTCGATTCCGTATTAAAGAAAAAGAAAAATTGCATAAATGCAATTCTTAATTTAAATTAATTGTACAATAGATACTACCAAGCTTAAACAAAAAATCTGTTATTTGAAGTGAGACAAAATTAACCAAATATTTAAAAATTTAAATAGTACCTTTCTCCTAATTTTTATGTTTTTAAGATGTCGATTTTATTACAATTTCAAAGAAATATTTTCAAAAAAAAATGGATGACTTTTACAAACGAAGAATTCTGCCAGAAAGAAAGAAGTGAAGATGCCTTGAAACTATATTTTTCAACACTTTTTTCATATGAGGAAAAGAGGACATTTTTTTACATAATTTAACATTAAATTGATAAAAAAAATTTTTTCAGAATAAACTCTGGCTTAAATTTTTTGAAATGCCAGATTTTGTACTTAAAACAGTTGTTTCTGAAATAAGAATTGTAAATGTTTGTCACATTCGCAAAATCATAATTTAACTATTGTTTAAACAAATTTTTTAATTCCCGATAAGAATATTTATCTTGGTATTTTTTTTACCATTTTATACTAAGTTTGTCAAACAAAACTTTATTTATATCTCTGAATATTGACAACAATATATAAAACGATAAATGCCCAAAACTAATATTTTAAAATTTTTTAAAGTTTCGCATTAAAAGTAAATTTTTCTATTTGTCTACAAACTCTATTTCACTTTAAAAGGATTTTATAGACAAATGTAGATATTCAAAAACTATCCAATATGTCAATAAGCTTTAACTATAAATAAATATAGTTTTGGATTGATTTTTTATTTGAAAAATTAATTTGATATTTTTGTGTGTCATATTAGCTGAAAAGTTTTATATTGTTAATGAAGCGGTATCAAGTTCGAGATTAAAAATAAATATAATAATTAATCTAATATTATTAGCATAAAAATTTGAGTGGACAGAAAAACTCTTTTTTACTAGCATATTCTAATAGTGGGTAAAAGTTAGTTCTATTTGCCCTTAAAATTTTAGATCGATCGGATAATATCTTCTGTTCTGTGGAACGACTTAAAAATTCAAATTTTAGAAAATCAAAAAAGATTCTACAGACCAAAAAATTATGTTAATTTTTTTTGTATGTACAGTTATCGGTAGTGAATAATAATATAAAATTAAAAAACAAGATTTGTTTTCAAGTTAGAGCTTGCTTAAAAAGTTAAAAAAAACAGTTTTTTTTATTGTGTTAGCTGCCGTTTTTAAAAAATATTTAATATGTGATTAAAATTTTTTCAGCTTGAATCGAAGGAATATGCCACTTATTTTATATCGTACAAAAAAAATCTCTTGGCTTCTGAGACCTAAAAATTGCTCAAAAAAGGTCAAAGTCAAGATTTACAAACCAGAAAAGATTTTGTTTTCATGATAAAAAAAAACAATGGAATGTTTCTTCGAATACAGCTAACTAAATTTCAAGTAGGGCATTTTTGAATTTTTGTATAAAAACGTGTAGTGAACACAATCCAAAAAACTCGTTTTTTGCATATTTATAAAAAAAAAGTTATCATTTGAAAACAAATTTATTTTTTATTTTATAATTGTATATTATTACTGAATGCCAAAAACTCTGTCTACAAAAAATTAAAAATAATATTTTGTCAATAGGAATTTTTTTAATTAGCTAGAGTTGAATATTCAAATCCATACACGTCAAAGAAAATATTATTTGATTGAACTAAAATTTGGAGGGCTTACGGCTTACTACTGTAGGGCAAATAAAATTTCTACAGAGTATTAGAACCAGCTTTTGGAACAAAAAATTTTCAACCCACTCTATTGGAGATACATACTTAAATCCCTTTTTTAAAACGATGCTCCGCTTAAAGATATCACCAACATTTTTTTAAAATAAACTAGGTGCAAATATGTAATTAAAAGATTAAAAGAATTAAAATTGGAAATAACTGCATTTTGATCAATTCTCTAGAAAGGTTTCAAGTCTTTTTTAACATACAATTTTGTATAAAAGTGTAAAATTTAAAGAAAAATTCAGCGGACGTAAATTATACATTTTTTTCATCCCAATATGAAAAAAATAAAATAAATATAAAGAAATCATAGTAAGAAATCACATTGGCGGCGAGTTACATTCGCGTCATCTCATTCGAACAAATTTGAAGACAAAAAAAATTGCGACAAGTGACATTACGGCATCACTCATTCGCAGCAAGTCATATTGTAGTATTTCTCATTCGGAAAAATTTGAAGTCCACAAAAAATTAAGAAAAATTAGTGGTGTGACTTAAATTACTTCCGTGTCTTTCTGTGAACTTCAAATTTTTCCAAATGTGAGATGTCACAATATTATTTGCCGCGAATGTAATTTGCTGAAAATTTGACTCGCCGCAATTTTGCCAATGTTTTATGGTCTTCAAAATTTTCCGAATGAAAGATGGCGAAATGTGACATTCCGGGGGTAGGCATGATCAAAACTTACAAGTTCATTAACACAGAGCTAACTCCCAGTTATGAAAATTCGTTTTACTAGAAAATTTAAAAAAAGCATTTAATTTCGAGATAATTGTATATGCCTTAGGACTCATAAGTCGTGCAAGCTTAAAAAAGTTCCTGAAGATAAGTACTTTGCTTTTGTGAGGTCGTAGATTTAATTAAAAAATTTGCTAAGTAGCCAGGAACATCAAATTATGAATCAATTTTGAAAATTTTTTTAGTTTTGAATTGTTAAAAATATTTGCGTAAAGTGAAGGTGGCTTTTAATATGATGGCTGATAAATAATTGTTAATAAGAGTGAAGATTCCTTCCTACTGAAACAGAATTTTCCTTTCATTGACTTTTTTAAATTCACGTGCCTAGAATAAACCTTCTAAGTAGTGGAATGAATCATGGAAGATTTTCTCATAAGTAAATACAACAATGCCGACAGAGGAACCGTTTAAGCCCGTCTCAAAGATAATTTTTATATTTTTATGTCATAGCTTTTTTCAGAAAAATTTCCAATTCAGCAGAGTCATCCGAAAAAAATAATCTCTTTAATGATTGGTACTAAAGTTATAACCCAGGCAAAAAAATATGCTAATAATCAACAATAATTTTTTTAATAATTCTTTAATGCACACACTTCTCCATTTAATTTTTTCAGAACCTTTAAATATTTCGAATTTAAGTTTATAATAATAATTATTTATTATAAAAATCATTACAAACTTTAATTTACGTATGCTTTCTGTGCATCTCTTCTTTTTTATGACACTAAAAAAGTATACATAAACCATTGTGAAAGGGAAGAACAATATAATGCTATTTTTTTCTCTCAAGAGCTTTTTATTTAAAAAATATTTAAAAACGGATTTGTATAAAATTCCAATACTTATAAAATTCCTGAATAAAAAAGTGATAACTAATATTAAGCAAAAGGCCGAAAAAGTTTCCTTACAAAAAGAAACAACACATACACGCCGTCAACAAACATTTTTAGCGCACGTGTTTTCTTGTTACGACGTTCTCAAAAACGAATAAGAATGCAAGAGTCCAAACAATATGGAGCATAGTCACGAAATCCTGTTTGTCGAAAAGGTGCCAAATACTCTCAGAGACGATTGAATCGTAAAATTTTTAGAATGCGTAAAACGAGAAACAATCATACGTGTATAATGTCAGGGTTCGATGATTTCCATTACAAAGACGAAAAATAAACCGCCCTATGAAATTAAATTTCATTTATTTCTGGCACGCATTTCCGAAAATAAACTTTCACAAATACATCTGGCAAATATGCAAGTTGAAATAATTTATTAGAATTGTCCGTATATTGTGAGGACATTTTAATATATACGTAAAATTTGGCAGGTGGCGCGCTTACATATGGAAATATTTATACGTTTTTCAATCGAACGTTTGGGTGGTTGAATTCAAAATGAAGAATGACATCTTACGTCAAAATTCTATCAATGAAAAATGAACGGATGTGGAAGAGGAAGTCATTTTCAAACATAAAATTTGTTAGTTAGGTGAACTGAGACATTTGGATGGATTGATAACAATTGTAGCTAAAAAAATCCTGCTTATAAAATATTTGGAATCAAAAGTGACTAGTCTTGGTAAATTCAATTTGGAAGGCTATCGAATTTAGAGACGTCCAAATTCCAAACATCTTGATCTCATCTATGTCAACGATAAAATATTTGACTACACTGAAATCTTTCAATAAAGAAATCATTAAAACTCTGCTATTATAACCAAATATTCTCACGGCAGCGATGAGAAAAATCACGAATTATTTTCACACCTTAACTGCATCAATATGTTTATCCTCAATGATTGACTAGAACGTAGAAAGTTGGATGACTATAAAGTGAACGGAGAATCTTCTGAAAGAATCCAAGATTAAATGATCATTCTCCAGAGTGGGAAACATTCTCCAGCTCTTAAATATCTAAATATGGACCCTAAATATCCATTTCTTTCAAAGTAAGTTAGTGATTCACATAAGGGAGTGAAGGTGGTTTCCAATCGTGTTACCTCGTACGAGTTGGGTCTGGGCCGGGGCTTCCGAACAAGACGTATCAGGAACAGTAAAGTTATTCCGAGGTTGAACTTTTCCTAAAATATCACAGGTTCAAAATTCTGGAGAACGATTTAACAGACGAGAAAAGGTCCACGCGACGAAAAGGCACTGGCTCAAGACAAAACGAGAAATTTAAGGCATCCGCACTGACGGAATATGCTCTTGAGACTGAGCTAGGGGACGCACTTCGTCGCGACGTCGCCGTCGGCAAGATGCAGACGTCGGTCTGGTGGATTTAATTTTAACACACGCGTCTCCGTCGTCATCATAGGACGAGCCTCCGCTAGGCAAAAGCACGCAAAAGTCACGGCTACTAATTCTTAGGAGATGCAATTGATTCTCGTGATTCTCGTAATTGTTTCACACAAGCATTCGCTTTCGATGATGACCGTGTTAGATATTACTGTGGTGATGGAAGCGGTAAAACACCACTGTTGATACAATCACACATTCTAACGGAATCGGGTGCATGTGCTCTTTTATGAGCTCGTATTTTGCCGCTGGGTAATTGAAAGATGCAGTGCTGGTTCTCAAGATTGATCTTGGAATGCTACCAAAGAACGTCTTAGAATTAGAGAAAATTAAGAGGATTTTATAGGAAAATTCTGTTGTTTTCCTCTTCTTCTTAAACTATGATCTGATAATGCTTTGCAAAGATCCACAACCTATTCCTTAGAAAGAGTTTAATCTTTGAGTTATTTGGCTTGCAAGGCTTTTATTCTATTTTGGATAAAAAAAAATACTTTGTGATTTAATGTATAATACTCGATATTCTGTCTTCAAAGCTCTTTTACTCTTTAAATATTACTGGAAAAATCAGCAGATTACTTTGATCCTATGTCTATATAAGAATAAATAATACCTGCAGTAATTAAATCTGAATACGGAGCGATTCTATCTAGAAGTTACCCTTTGAAATCAAAACCTCATATGATTAATTTCCAGACTTTTTAATATCATAATACTGAGATTGCGAAAATAAGCTAAATCAATTGAAGAAATCAATTGACTAGTTCAAATGATATGAAATATGTACACCTGAAAAAAACTGAACAGATAGATTTTCAGTTGAATAACAAAAATTACCTTCTTCTTGGTCTAGAATGTGATAGGTTTGTTGCCATCGTTTTGCTAAGTTGACAAAGCGAGTCTTTATTCCTATATAGTAGCAGTTTTATCAACAAACATGTTATCAACTAGCTGATTCCTGGCAACTCCATACTCCTTGCTGAAATCAATATTAAAAAGTGGAACATTAATTAAGATTATGATTATTTACCAGAGATAGCAAACAAACAATGAGGAATGAAATATTCTAGCATTGAGGTATAAGCTCAGTAAATGTGATGAAAGTATTTATGTATCGATATATATAACAAAATCAATAATAATAATGAATAGACTAATGAACAGAAAATTCGTTCGCAGAAAACTGATGCTTCAGTACAGATAATATTGGATCAAAAAATAGTGTATTATGCACCTATGACTTGTACAGAAAACATAAACAAGTCGAAAAAGTCCCTCTCCCCCTTGGCGCATACAATATTTTTTATAAGAAATGGATGATTTCAGACATTTCTCGAAATACAGTTATGATTTCAGCCTATATTAGATTTCGAAAAAGTAAGCGTGCTTTACGGTAACTTCAAAGGTAATTTACGGTAAGTTACCATAAATTACCCATAATTCTATTTGAAACATTTTTATAAATTTGCGGAAATTTACGATTTTTTGTAATTTATGGTAACTCCAGATAAATTACACAAAATTAAATTTAAAGATTTCTATACATTTTTTGTAATTTACGGTAATTTGATCAGTTATATATGGTAACTTTCCATAAATTACCACAAAATTCTATTATACGCAACCAAAATCTCCTTAAAGTTTTTACGGTGAGTAGGCTAATTATCGTAAAATGCGAATTTATAGATGTATAATTGTTATTATTTACAGCTGACGTCACTTCTCACTCCCTAGGGAGTAAAAAGTAGAGCTTTAGTCTCACTTAATACGCGTCGAAAATGGCTGAAATCATGCATGTGTCATAAGAAGTATATTTTCCTGGAAACTTTGTTGAAACTGTGAGTATATTTTTTACACAGTTTGTTCAATGTCTCAATGGCATATTATTATATATTATGTCATATAACATAAATTGAGGAGTTCTGGACAAGAAGGCGACAGGCGCTCGAGAACTAGTAAAAGTATTGTCCAGGCTGTGACGTCAGGTATCAAAAGTGAAATTCGAAATTTGAAAAAAACCAAAAATATAGTTAGATAGCTCTTAAAAAATGAACCTGAGTCTCCCTTTACAATTTTTCTATCGGGCTGCAAATTTTCCAGTAAATAAATAAAAAGTGTCTTTTTTTTAATTGAAAAAACCATGTTTTTTCACATTCAACTCACCGTAAGTAATTCGTTTATCAACTAATTAAAAAATTTCTTTTTGAGTTTTATTCGTGACACTCTAGCGGAGGCTACAGTGTCCAAAAAGGGTGAAAACTTAATTTCTAATGTTTTTTTTTAATCCAAATGAAAAACCACGTTTTTAGATTTTCACAGTTAAAAAGTGAGCGAGGAAGTTTGAGCTGCGACAACCTTCAAGTGAACGAATTTTCCGCCAATGTATTGGCTAACTTTTTGGAAAATCTCAATTCGACTTGATTTTTAGTTCCATAATTACAGCGAGTTTATTACGAGCTCGCGACGCGACACCACAGGATTTTTCAGGGGACGCCGCCGGAACGCTGATTAGTGCGAGCGACTGGACAAAACAAAGGATGGGCAAGGAGGATGTTTCAGGCTTCAGGCGGCGTCCTCTGAAAAATGATGTGGTGTCGCGCCGCGAGCTCGTAATAAACTCGCTGCAATTACGGAACTAAAAATCAAATCGAATTGAGATTTTCCAAAAAGTTAGCCAATACATTGGTGGAAAATTCGTTCGCTTGAAGTTTGTCGTAGCTCAAACTTCCTCGCTCACTTTTTTAATGCGAAAGTCTAAAAACGTGGTTTGTCATTCGGATTTAAAAAAAACATTAGAAATTAACTTTTCACCCCTTTGGGACACTCCGCTAGAGTGTCACGAATAAAACTCAAAAAGAAATTTGTTAATTAGTTGATAAACGAATTACTTACGGCGAGTTGAATGTGAAAAAACATGGTTTTTACAATTTAAAAAAAGTCAGTTTTTATTTATTTACTGGAAAATCTGCAGCCCGAGAGAAAAACTGTAAATGTAGACTCAGGTTCATTTTTCAAGAGCTATCTAACTATATTTTTGGATTTTTCAAATTTCGAATTTTACTTTTGATACCTGACGTCACAGCCTGAACAATACTTTTATTCGTTCTCGAGCGCCTGTCGCCTTTTTGTCCAGAACTCCTCCATTTCTTGTTATACTATGAACAAAACTGAATCAATTTTCATTTAAAATTTTGAAAATCTATTTTTACTAGAAAAATATAAATTATTTAAAGCAGTGATTGTGATGGACTTCAAACGCTTCCAGTTACTGGAAATTTAAAATAGAACAACGGAACAAAGAGTGAAGTGTGTTTATGTTAAAAGGCTTGATTATTATCAACAGTAACAGCAAATACACAAAACAATTCAAGTTACTTTTTTTCTGAAGAATCAGGATTGAAAAATCTCAGTCTGGTTGATACCATATATCTTTAATTTATCATTATTAAAAAAAAGATAGCGCTTCAATTTTCAGGAGAATTTTAATTTTGAAAGGACTCAAAAATCAGTTTTTGTTTAGAAATGGTAAATTCTGGATACTGGGCATTAAATATTAGTCATTAAAAATGTAGTAAACATTTATATGGAAAACTTTTGTAAAATGAACATCTGTCTTCTATGGACGTGAGACTTTTGTTACTCAATTTTTAACGACTAATAACAACCAGTATCTAGAAATTTTAAATTCTGAAAAAATTTATTTGATTTGTGAAAAAAAAAGACTCAACAGTTTATTTTCATTTCGAGCTTAAAAAACTTCCACATCATCCTGTAGTTACATTCTCTAAAAAAACAGAGAGAGCAAAGACTTAGGCTTAAATTGTTTTAAGCTCACCGTGTATTAGGTTATTTTAAATGATCAGAAATCTAATTATAAAAGTAAAATAGTTCAGAAAAAAATGATTTTCACACATGTCTATAATTTGTGAAAAAAGTATGAAAGTAGATTTTGGTTGTTTAGTTCATTACTCTTTTTTGTAGCTAAAGAAAATACTTTCTCTTTTGCGAGTTCTTTTATATTACGAGTATAAAAAATATAAAAATGAAAAAATTTAACCTACAGCACGCGGTATTCCCAAGCGGTCACCCATTCAAGTACTAACCGCGGACCATTTTAGTATGACCGTAGATTGTGAGTTCAGATCAAGATGTTGGAACATGAGAGTTTCTGGACAATATTTAAAAATACTTTTGACATTATACACGGAGATAAATGTCAAGAGATTAATTCACGGAACTACTCCGAGATCTTATTCTAGCTTTGGCGCAAGAACTAAGAACTCGGAACCCTTGCTTTTAAATTAACGGCCATTGCTTTAAAAGCAAGGCTTCCGAGATCTCAGATCTTGCGCCAAAGCTAGAATAAGATCAAGGAGTAGTTCCGTGAATTAATCTCTTAAAACTTCTCTCCGTGTAAGCTTTACAATAATATGTATTGATTTAACACTGATTATCTTTTATTTTATTATAATAAAATTAAAAATTCATAATTAATATTGGTCGATATTTATTCCTTATGAATTACTCTTTCTCTTAACATGAACATTTTTTAACCCTAATGTTATGCACATTCATAATTTGCAAATTATGTTTTGGTTGTGCTTATATTTTATAATTAGATTTTAGACTGGAAATTAATTTAATTTGTCTTCCTAAATGTACCTACAAAGATTTACAACATAAACGTAATTTTACAAAATTGTAAAAAGTAATTATGTGGAAAATTTGGTAAATATCTAGAATGTTATTTATTTTTATAACATGAAAAAAGAATCAGATTTAAAAGCTTTATTTTGGCAATCTTTAATCGATTTTTTAAAACAGTAAACATATTGAAATTAAAGTGCTTTAAAATTGGAAATCTCGAAAAAATCGATTACATCAAATCAAAGTTTATTTAATGAACTGGCTATTATCATGATTTTTCCCTAAGACTATAAGACATTTCCAACTCCTACATAAGGCTAGTATTATGGGAAATTCTGTAATACTAGGCCTATAGTCCTATTGACCGGTTAGTTTTATGTATAATTTGTAGCAATTATTCTATTCTATACAGATAGTGTTAGTAAGGGAAAGTGTCAGTAAGTCTATATTAGGTGCAAAAAGTGACTGAAAGAAGCAAAAAATAGGGAAAGCAAGCAAGGGATGAAAATGAAATAAAACATGAAAAGCTCTCAGAAAAATGTCTGCTTGAATTAAACCCCTGGAAAAAGAGGAAGTTTGTCATAAATAGGGGAAAAAGGAGGAATTTCAAAAAAGGGAAAACAGAGGAATATAGAAGAAAGACTGCAGGGCTTGAAGTTTTGAATGTTAATCAATTTTTCCCTGACATTTATTTCCTCAGCTGTTACAATTAATTAAAATAGTGATTTTAATTAAAACTGAGAATTACATTACGCCATGTCTCTTTTTGCATTGCTTTAAGTGAAAAAATGCCAACTTCGTAGTGCATAATTTATATGGATAGCCTAAGTTCAATTTGAAAAATAACAATATTCAAAAATATATTTAACCTTAAAAGCAACCAAAGAAATATTACTCAAAAGTCAATAATTTGCAAATAACTCATCTAATTCCAAGTACGCAATACCACAGAATAAAGTAAACTACCATTCTGTTCAACCTTTTACTTAATAATTTCATTATAAAGAGTTTATTTATAAATTTTGTGTAGACATGGCGTACTATAATTCTGAAAGAAATGAATTTTTTTAATCTCACATTACGCCATGTCCAAAACCAATTTTCCACATCAGCTAAAATACATTCATAATAGTATTAAAATTTGTGCTAATATGTTCTTGATCGTTCATTATTTTTGACCGATAAACTTATTTCGACATTTGACAGCGTTTTTATAGAGCATATTATGGTTAAACTGTGAACGTTTTTCTCAGTTTGACAGTTGAGGAACATAGCGTACTAGAACATTAGGGCGACTGCATTTTGGATTAAACTGCATTAAACTGCATTAAACCAAATGGAAAATGAAGCAAGAGTTTAACAATTCTATATAGTAAGGTCAAAGGGGCCAAGCAACTTTGTATCAAAGTTAAAAAAATAAACAATAAATCGATAATAAACCATAATTCATGTACAAATTATCTATTTACTTTATTATTTTACTTAATTATAGATAATCCTTCTCATTCCACATTAACGCGTTTCATGATACAGTAGTGTTGCACTACATTTTGCAGGATCAATTACTAAGAGGCGGCGGCAGTTATATTGTAAATTTATGAATAAGTACGAGATTTGAGAATATTGTGAATACGTCATTGCTTGGAACGCAGCATGTGAGCTGATTGACGTCTCCTTTGTGGCTATTTCAGCGGCTTGACATTTTATTATCAACGGCCAAACTCAAATAGAGCCAAGAAAAAGAAAATTTTGGAACACTTAGACCTAGCCAAAAATACTTTTAAAAAAGTAACCATTGGACATTTATATATTAAATGACTGATTACACATCGATCAGAACTATTGTAAAAAGTAATTTATATGTGGTATTTTTGGCTGGTAGGATTTTTACATAAGACCAAGAGAACGGAAGGAAACATCATTTAATTAAACAGATTTTAACTCTTGCTGGCGGAAGTCAATCAAAACATCGATAAATTACGTAACGCGTTTTTCTTTTTACCATATCGCTGTATCACTGTTCACTTCACGGAAATTATATTCTCATCTTTATTTAAACAAAAGAAAAATGCGTTACGTAATTTGTGAATAATCCCTAATATACTCAGAAAAATGTTTTTTGGAATGAAACAAATTCTTTCTTTGTTATAAAGTCAAACAAATATTTTACTGAATTAAACAAATATTTGTTCGAATCGAATAAAACTGATTTGAATCGAACAAATTCTATCTTAGATAGTGTCACGTCAATGCGTGTTTGATTCAAATGAACATTTTTCTGATTGTAAAGCTTTCGTTTCACAAATTCAATGCAATTTAATCAAATAATAACAGACTGAACAAGGGCCACGATCTGAAGGTGAGGGCACAGATATCAGATTCTATATTAGGTGTAAAAAGTGACTGAAAGAAGCAAAAAATAGGGAAAGTAAGGAAGGGAAGGAAGTGAAATAAAACATGAACAGCTCTCAGAAAAATGTCTGCTTGAATGAAACCCCTCGAAAAAAGGGGATGTTTGTCAAAAATAGGGAAAAAGGAGGAATTTGAAAAAAGGGAAAACAGGGGAATATAGAAGAAAGACTGCAGGTCTTGAAGTTTTGAATGTT
Source organism: Belonocnema kinseyi (assembly GCF_010883055.1). NCBI lineage: Eukaryota > Metazoa > Arthropoda > Insecta > Hymenoptera > Cynipidae > Belonocnema > Belonocnema kinseyi. Next base: position 102,132,009 of record NC_046663.1, on the reverse strand, counting down.
CAACTAAATGAAATTTTTTACTGATGGCTTTGTAAATTAGAAGCAGTCCTAAAATGCTTGCTCATTTGAAGGGCGACACCGCATACTTGTGTAAGTGCCGAATTTCAGAAATGCGTTTTATTGGCTTAAACTAATTTGTTAAACCTTAGTCAAAATCCATGTTGCTTTTTTGTATAAATTAAACCATATTTTTTCCTGTTCTTTTCACAATTCAATAGAGTTAAGTAATAGCTCAAAAGTAGGGAAGATTGGGGCTAAGCCGACACTTGCTTTTTGAAAGAAAAATATAAGTCGTGTGACCTTGTTTGTTTCTTTGTTTTTTTTTTTAAATAAAAGTGGATCCTAATGCCCTATCTTTATCAACAGACATTCGTGGCATTCTGCATGACATGGCACATTTTACGACATAAACAGTGTTTTCAGAGGTCAAAAGTTTTTTTCCGATGCTTGTGGAAAATGGTGTTTTTTCTGTATATCACGTGCACTATAATCAAGGTATGTTCATCTTAAGTAAAAAAAGGTGCTGAAAATGAACATGATGTTTAAAAATTGGATTTCCTGGTGGTATTTAATGTTTTTCGGATAACAATATACGTAATTGACTTGTGTGTGGTTAAGTCGACACCGAGTACGATACAGAGAGATATACAGTCATACATACGGACAGAAACGTTTATAAAAATTGTTCTTTCTGTTCTGACTCAGGGGGTCTATAAACCTGAAGATTTTATATAAACCGGCAAAGTTTAGTTTTACATAAAAATATTACCTTCTCATTATAGGATGAGAAGGTAACAAAATTTTGTTTAACAACCTATTAGGTATTGTTGGATCGAGCATTTAGTAATGTAAATGTAATGTCGACTTAGTCCCAGGAGGGTATCGTCTTAGCCCCACGATTTTTCGCTCGACAGATTTTTCATTACTTTATTTTTTATAATAATCGATAAACAAATCATTGCAATTTAAAATAAAAATGAACATTTTGTAGCCAACAAAATTCTCGATCAAACAATGCCTAATACGCTTTCAAACCATTTTTTGCCATTAAAAAACGACAAGGAAAAAGTGTGTCGGCTTAGCCCCATTCTCTCCTACTTGTTTTTTTTTATTTAAAAAGTAAAATTTACTCTACTTTGTACGTGTTAAAATTGGAGTTTTTGGAGACGCACCCTTTCTTTGACAAAGGTTTCCTCGATGCTTCTTTCAGGATGTTCGTTTCACGGTTCGATAAAGCCTAACAATACCTCTGACCGGTTCTGCATTTTTTTAAATTTAAAATTAATTGCGTGAAAGTTAAGACATTTTTTTTAATCTTCTGTAAAATTTAGGTTTCGGCACTTATTTCCGTATGCAGTAACGCCCCCCCCCCCCCCCCCCCCCATTTATATTAGAAATAATAGATTATCAAAAATAAAAACTTATAATGAATTATTTTAAATTATAGGATCAATATTTATGGATAAGATAAAATCGTGCTCTAGAATGCTAGAAATGTTTAATTGTCCATGAAAATATCTACGCAGATGCTGGAAAAATATATTCAAGAATGCAAGAAAGTCAGTTTAGAACTAGGTGATGAATTTGTGGAATACATAAGATAATAATTTCTAATTTTCACCCAATCCCAAACTATTCTAAAATTTCCTGGAAATTTCTCTGGTGGTCCTAGGATTAGACATTATTTTATTGTCCATGAAAGTATCTACCCTGAAGCTAAAAAAATGTGCAAGGATGTAATCATGTCACTTCCTTTACGTATATATCTTATCGAAAAATGCGCAATATCCTGCCGTTTTTTTCCACTTTGAAAAGTTAAATAAATCTCTTCGATAATGAACGTACAACTACTTAATTATAAGAGTATCCCTTTTTTGTTATTATAGATAATTTTGCAGTTTCAAACTTTCCTGATTTCATATTGTCTATATTAATTCATGTTTCAAGCAGAAATTACTACATTTTTTTATTAAGATTAATTTTCAGTCGTGGGTCTTGGTTTAAAGGTATTTTTTATCACTCTCTTTTATACCTTTTTTTCCAAGAAACACTCTTTTCGAGCTTGGGTTTTGGAATATTGACTTAAAAAAAAAATTTGAGGTTATATGTCTAGTCACTAATGTGAAATGTGCCAAAACAACAACACAGATCAATGGAAAGTATCCACTATATTAATGATTTATAAAATACAGGTGAAGACCACATGTGTCACTTTTCGAAAATCTAAACATGCAAACTTTATATTTTTTATTCATAAAAACTATCATTCAAAATCCTGCGAAAAAAAAATAATTTTAAAGAAACTAACCTTGACCTATTTTATTTTTCATTTTAAGTTTTGTACAATTATATTGTTTTGCTTCAAACTGTCACGGAAAGTTTTCTCTACAATGATATATCATTTCTTTTCAACCTTCTTGACAATTTCCACTTCTAAAACAATGCTCAAACTCTATAAAAAAAACAGCAAACGGCAAAACAACTTTTTGGATACAAATGTTCGAAATTATACAAAAAACACTCAAAAACTATTTAAAAGACCACCGGCACGTTCAAGTGTCGCCATCTACCAACTAAAATGAGCAGCAGACGACGGCTCCTCAGTGTCCTCTAGAGTGTAATAAAAGTAACTTGGCAAGGAGACCGCCATGACGGCAAATGTCTTTTCAGCGCTTGACGTTTAATCGGAACATGACATTTTGTGAATTTAATTGCAACAAATGGCAGATTCTTTTTTCGGATTCAATACTGCGCTCGGGGTGAGTGAAAATTTCTCATTGTTTTCCAAACACCCTCATAACTCTATCTTCCCTAATGAAAGTGTTATGGCCCGCTGAACAAATCGTTTCTTCTGCGTCGAAACTTTCAGTTCGCATTCTGAAAATATTTTATTGTTGACCCAGCAACTTTAATATTTACAGTTGTTTTATTGGCATTCATTTCTAGAATAAACAGCGAGAGTTTCTGAATCGCCTTGATCGGTTTTTTGTAGTTTTTAGATCGAATATCGCAACAAATCTTGACATGCTAATTGTTCTTCCCCGGATATTTAATCGCGAATGTACTAGACATAACCTGTCTTCTGGTGCCCCCACGGTACCCCCGCCCTGGAAAGGTCAATAACATGAACTACCTACTCGTATTGAAGAGAAAAATATTTATATTATCATTCCTGAAGCCGCCTTTCATTCCTTCGAGGAATTTCAGTTGCTTAGGTTTCATCATTTTCTCCGGAATCTTCCTTTTCAAGCCACTTTAGCAATAGCTAAATTATCCTTATCCAGGTGTTTTCTGTTTCAAGATTTATATAAATTCGACTTATTTTAGTGATTTCTAAAAACCTTTATTAATTTATTCATTTAGTGACTAAAACCACCAATAATTGACTAGGGTTATTCTTTTTGTTATTTTCTGAATTCATATTGTGGTTTGGTAGAAATCTTGCCAAAATTTAGCAGATTCTAATTTTCTGAAAAAGGTTTAATTTAGAGCTTGTTCACATGCTTTTATTTACTCATTATCGAGATGAATAATTACCTGCTAAGTAGTTATTCATTAGTTAATTTTAAGATTTGAACATTAAATGCTTAATCTTCAAACATTTTTTAATTATTGGTTTTATAGCTTGAATTGTTATAGAAAGCAAACAGTAATTTCGTTCACATTGTAAATAATACAATGTTTATTATAAATCATGTGTTTCTGTACCTTTTAAACCAAACTTAGAAGAATGTGTTCTACGTATTACTTATACCGTCAATGTCATAATCACCTTCTGATTAATTTCTAAAAATGGAGATTCTCATTACTGTGATTGATTCCTGTATGATTAGTGGATTATTACGATCTATCTGTATCAAGTACCTATTTCATTGATAATTTGAGGTAATATTCGTGTTTAGTTTATTTTAAGCTCAACTGTTCATTTAATTACTGAGTTGTGACGTAGTTGTGTACATCTAAATGAGATGTAGATACCGCGTATAATCAGTTTAATAGCATAAATTTATTAAGACTTTTTCTCTCATTGTGTATGTAAAAGACGACTGGTAAATCAAAGCTGAGGATAGATAGATTTGTGTTTTATTTCGTCTGAAGTGATCAGGTCCAATATTACTTAATAGAAACGGAATATAATATAACGGTAATATAATATAACGGTAATATAATTTTGAGTATGTAGTAAGAAGTCGATTAAAAATGTTTCCAAATAAACTCACCTTGTAGAACTAATTTGAGCCAAAAAAGGATTCGAGAACTTCAAGCATCTAAAATCAACAAGAGTGAAGGACAACCGAAATCATTGTGAACAACGAAAATGTTTGTTTCAGCAGGATGGACTTTATGGCCCCTTAGAAGATGAGGAGTTTGGTGAAGAAGAAAAATACGATGCATTCAACGACGAAACATTCGGATCTGAGGCTCCAGACGGAGATTGGGAACAAGATCATGAAAAACTAGCACAAATAACTGAATCTGCTAGACCCAGTCATCAAAATTCAGCCAACACTTCATGTTCTTCAATTAAGGTAAATAAAAACTTGGGGTTTCTTTTATTTTCAGGAAAAAAACGTTCATTAAATAAAGCAGTCGTATAATCTTTTAACGGAATATTCTTACTGAAATACAGCAAATTAAGATAATAATAAACATATTTTCGCTTGATTTGAATTAAATCACCATTGAATTTACAGACGCAGAAATTTTTGTAAATTTTTTGCAGAATGATTCGGAAATCGATATCGAGAACAGCCTCTCCCACCTGGTGCTGGATGAGAAGGAGGGTATCATACCACGACCCGGAGTCTGGGAGAGTCCAACGAATCTTCCCATACCAAAGCCGAAACCACCCTTGACATCCACCTTGAAAAATGTGTGCACCGTCGAAGAACTGGAGCGAGGTCTCATTGCCAACAGACCTCCTCCTGGACTCAAGAAACCCTCTCAACCCTCATCTCACCAACAGTCGGGAGGATTTTTTGACTCTATGTCTATCAACGAACAACTTCAACTCAACGGCATACCCCCAAGATTTCCACCGGGCCTCTCTTTGCCTGGCCCACCTCAAGTAGTTCTTCCTCCAAATCTCAGACTGCCACATCCGCAATTCATGCAGAATCACCGAATGCCAAGTAAGTGCGCAATAGAATTTACTAAAGCATTGAAATAAGCCAATGTCAGGGGAAGAAACCTTTGAAATTTTGTTATTTAGAATTATAATTAAACAATACATTCTAATCTTAACCTCAGTTGAAGTAAAATTTAAATTGTAACTAAACTGAAATAACTAGTCAACAATTTAGGTAAACTCGCAAAGTTTAGTTAAAATTATACTTGATAATAAACTACATACAACTAAATGAATTTGATGGAAACAAATATCTTTTTTCAATTAAATCTTCTTTAAAAATGTATTAAAAGCTAGTTAATATAAATTTTTGATCAAGATTTTGCGTAGTAAAAAATATTAAATAATATTATCATTGTCACAGTTACAATCTTTAGATAAATCATCATGCGAAATATTTTTATTGAGGATGCGTATCAAAGTTTTATAACGTAATTTCTCGATGCAAGTACATAAAATGTTCATTAATTGCGCCAAATTCTGGTACAATGTTTAATCATTTATAATAGTTGTTGTATCTAGCTATGTAATAAATGATTTTAGATAATTATACATTTTAGAGATTACGGTTTTATTATATATTATACATTCTATTTCAAAGCGGTATTAAATAAAGGCGATAAAACATGCTTCTTATTTTTACGTGATAATGTAGACTTTGTGAATTTTTAAAACAATTTCTTCATAAAAATTGTAACTGATTTAACATGTACATCAAATATGTATTAATATTAACTGGCGTTGAAGAAGTTTTAATGAGAATCATTTTGTCCACGAAGAAATGCTCATTTGTGTCATTTGTTTATGCTATTTGTAATTAGCAGTTATCGTAATTATTTTTCTAAACTTAATTCTTACAATATCAATGCGGAGGTATTATTAAAACAATTATAGTAAAAATAAATAAATTTTAATAAATTGAATTTTCTTTGTAGCGCCTAATTCAAAGACATAATTATAACTCTAAGGCGAATTTTTAGTCTGCTAATTGATACAAATGAATTTCTTTACTAATAAAAATAATATTGTTATAATTCCAGATTTATAAACGCATAATAAATATTAATTGAGAATTATTTAGAATCCAATAATCATCGAAACGTTCAATAGAATATGTTGAAATTGAATATAATTTACTGGATTTAAAAAGATACATGTCATTTTTTCAAAAATAGACCTGAAAACGTGGGAAAATCATGTAATTTTGAAATTAAACTTCTGTAGCAACCCTGTAGAAATTATTCCAAATTTAAAAAACTTTAAATTATAAAAAAAAAGTTATCTAGGCAATTAAAATTCAAAATGAATGCGAACTATAAAATTGTTTCATTCAAAAGAAATGCAGCTGATGAGTTTAAAATTTTAAGAAGTAATATCTTTGATGTAGTGCAATCATTTCATTGAAGAATAATTAAGATATGGTGTCGTAACATTGGAACCTAATATATTTCTAATTAATTTAAAGTATGTGTGTAGAAATTTTTGGATTTAAAAACACAACAAAATTACATTTATCGTGTTTGGAGGAAATTTATTACTTTTATTGGAATGATTGAATTAGGATTTAATCTCCAAATATTTTCATTATCTTTACAAATGTTTAAAATGCGATTATTATTTTTTTTTTTAATTGATCGAATCCATTTCAAATGAGGCAGATTTTTCTCTTCAAGTCGCAGAATTTTTCAACGGAGAAATATATTGTTTTTATAGGAAATAAGGCGACAAGTATTTTTACAATTTATGAAAAAAATTCTTCACAAAATTACGAGTACATATTGGAATTTTCACGCCTATCTCTCAAAACAAACACAATTTTTTCTTTAAACTTCTACAGCTTTTGACCTAATTCATATATTTCAATTTTTTTCGGATTATTTCAAAGTGTCTTACCATCTCCATATTCCATTTTCTAGTTTCAAAAAGTTTAAAATGAATAAAATAGTGAAGATTTGTTAATAAATATAAAAAGTCAGTTTTAATAAATAAAACTACACTTCTATTTTTTGCCAAATTTTGATAGAATTTGGCCTTCTATGGGGAAAACATCCTGTAAGTTGAATGTGGACTAAACAATTTATACGGCGAGGAGAATTTTTTTCATAGAATCAAATGTTTGCATTTTTCTCGGAAACAACAAAAGGCACGAAAATAGTAAACATAAAAGCTTGCACGTCTAAAAAAAGTTCTACAAAAAAAGTTCTTGCTCTTTGAGGATATCCTTCATCGTGTACGAGAAAAATTAGAAAATTATATTTTCAGGCAACGAATATTCTCCTAGGAAAAATCTTGTTTACTTTTTTCTTAGAATTTTTAAAACATGAAACGAAGACTTTCTGCAAAACGCCACTTTTTTATTTTATTTGTTTCAATATATTTGAAAAGTTTTTTGTAATATAAGAAAGTCATTCTGTCAGGTTTATGCTGGCTAAACCATTTTTGAGGCTACGAGAATTTTGTTGTTTAAAAAAATAATTTTCCGACTTATGTTTACTTTTTTTGTGTCTTTCGTTTTTTCCGAGAAAAACGCAAAAACTCGATTTTACGACAAAAAAATCTCTTAGACACAAAAACTGTTTTTCCCACATCAAACTTATAAAAAAAAAGTTTATATTTTTGAACAAATCGTCAGAATTCGAAAAGGAAACTGGAATATCTTAATTAGGTCGAGTGCGTTATCCCCTGAACTCTCAGTAAATAAATAATTAATTTTCTGCTTTGCAATGCTGTTTTATTCAATTTTTGTATGCATTACGGCTTTAAAAAAGCTTGGCGTAATTCTTGGAACGCACGAAATAAAATTGCTAAAGTTGAAATTCGAGTGTAGTTTGCAAATCCAAATGATTTTATACTAAAAGGAAGACATTTCAAATTTCTACATATTGTTTATTATTTTATATATTTTTTCTTATATTATTTTATATCTACCAAATGAGAATTTGGTTTCTAATACTTGTTCTCTGCATTCCTAAATTTGGAAAATTTTCGAAATTTTATGTAACTTATAGCACTCATGCGATTTTTTGGTTTAAAAAGCATTTTAGTCAATCAGCGGCCTGCGTGATTTAGATCATAAGTTCTTTCTTAAAAAAAATTAATGACACTATTTTGCTACTGCTTTTCAAAATTGATGCCACTATTTACACTATTTTTTATCTCTGAGGTGAGTCCGAGCTCTGATCATTATTATTTTACTTATTCCTTCATTAGATCAGGGAGGAAATCTACTGAGATATCCGTTACCTCCACATTTAATGATGCAGCATGGCGGGCAAAGACAACCGATGCACGGCAACTTTTCAATGGCCAATTTTCCTGTAAGTGCTTTTCTTGTGCAGTGGAGAAGTGTATTTTCTTAATTTACATTTCATTACATTCGTAACTCTGATTATGAATTGTTACAACAGCCATCTAATCCAAACATGGGGCCATTGCAGTTCATGCGACCGGACCATCCAATGATTCCATTTGCCAACAATCAGGGGAATCATCAGCAGCACAATCACCCCTTGCATTCTGCAAATCAGAGAAATCAGAATAGGTCCTTCCAACATAACGAGCAGCAGGGAAATCATCAGCCATTCTTTAAGAATAATCAGTACCCCTACCACAATCAAAATCACAATAATCAGAGATACCAAAATCAACATCATGGTCAGGGCATGAATGGATCGAATGGTCCCAGGGAGTACGATGAATACGCTGGTCTCATGAGCAGCCGTGAAAAGCAGTGGCTAAATAATATTCAGCTGCTTCAACTTAATACGAACCAGCCTTACGTTGATGATTATTATTATACTGTCTTTTGTGATCGGCAGAATAAAAAAAACGAAAGTGAAGATCCAAATAAGAAAAATCGCAACAACGGTCATCATAAGGATTCTAGGTAAGTAATTAATTCGAAGAGTTAATATTTGTTCACTCTCTTGTATAATCAAGTCTGCGACGAGTCTGCTAAACTCAGAGTACTTTATAAACTTTTTGTTCCGCTGATTTGTTTAAGAGAAAATATTGTTCAAAATTGGAATCGCGAAAACACTCAAATTGTAATCAGGTGTCATAAAACTTGACAGGGATTCTCAAATATTCAAGTTATTGCGCCATTGTTGACAATTGCCCATGTTGCCGTATACTTACGAAGCCTGGATTACTTTTATAATACGGTATTATCATAAAAATATTTTTGTGAGATTCCTCCAAATGAATTTTACAATAACCTCTTTTAACAACAATATATTTCCTAATTCACTCTGTTGAAGTCGATGTGAACAAGAAGGTAAATTCACTGATACTTAAGTTTTGATTGGTGGCAAATTCGAGGTGTGTTAAGCTGAGGTAACCACATCTTCGAATCGAGTTGAAACCTATCTCATAATTAAGGGCTAACTTAATGCTAATTTAATGCCCTATTGCCAAATTTAATGCTGCATTATTTTCTAAAAAAACCGATGTTACGTTACCTTAACGTTAAGCTGGCGGAACCCCATGTGAAATAAATGTTAAATCGAGTTCTGTCATATCACATAATGAAGGGTTCATTTAATGCTCATTTAATGCCTCATTGCCAAATGTAATGCTCCGCTATTTAAAAAAAAACGAGAGTTACACTAGCTTAGTGTTAAGCTGACGGAACCCTATGTGAAATAAACGTTGCATCGAGTTCTGTCGTATCACATAATTGAAGGCTCATTTAATGCTCTCCGGAACCACCAAAAATTATTTTCCGAAAGCCATCCCTAATACGGAAAAACCATCCGTAATATAAATTATGCACAAATTGTAAATCTGACCATACCATAATTAAAGGCTTAATATAAATTATTCACAAATTGTAAATTTGTCCAAGGTTCATTTAATGCCTTTTAAACCATTACAATTCTCTGCTTTTGAACAAAATAGGGATTATGCTGGCTGAAGGCTAAGGCGATATGCGAAAATAAAGCAAGTATTGACTCTTAACTTTTTTTAATACCGCATATTGTCTAAATTTCAATTATTGAGATCAATCATTTTCACCGAAAATCCTTACAGATTTTAATTTTATCTACGTCTCTTACTGGTTCGAATTTAGAGAATAATTAAGGACTCACTTATTATTAGGAACCAGGTGGTACGCTGGCTTAACGGTGAGCTGACGTAACCCCCGGTTTGAGAAAAAAAATAGTGAAGCATTAATTTTGGCAATGGGATTTCAAATTAGCGTTAAATGAGCCCTTAATTATAGTATGCTCAGATTTACAATTTCTGTATAATTTATATTAAGGGCGGGTTTTCAGTATTAGGGGTGGCTTTTGGTAAATAATTTTTGGTGGTTTTGGAGGGCATTAAATAAGCCTTCAATTATGCGATACGATAGAACTCGATTCAACGTTTATTTCACATGGGGTTCCGTCAGCTTAACACTAAGCTAGTGTAACCCCCGGTTTTTTAAAAATAATGCAGCATTAAATTTGTCAATAGGGCATTAAATCAGCATTAAGTGGGCCCTTAATTATGAGATAGGTTTCAACTCGATTCGAAGATGTGGTTACGTCAACTTAACGTGCCTGCAAATTCGACCCCCTTAACGTCACATAGTTCATCCAATTGACGTCGTTTTAAAATATTCCAGTTTCAAGATTAGATTAAAAATAGCAAACAAAATTCGAAAAATATTCTATTGCCATATATGAAATACATATACGGTTCATTCATTCGAAAAGTGATATCTGTCTTTGGATACAACACTATGTTTATAGATGCAATGCCTTAGAGATAGTTTTATACCATTTTATTTTTAAGTCTGCCAATGATACTTTTCTTCTGCTCTAGGGTTTGATCACTATTGAAATCTGATGTGCAAACCTTCGTGAAATTTTGTTGAAATCTTTGAAACCTTTGTGAAATCATTTAAATATTTAAAGTCTTAATAGGTGATTCGGTTAATTGGGAGTTTAATTTTAATGGCAGACCTAAAACATTTATAAATTATACAATTTCAAAATTTGAGTAGCTATCAAAGGAATAATATCAGTTTTAATTTATAGAAAGCAATTCAATATCTTAATATTAAATCATTGAAAAAACTACAATTTTTAGTTTGAAATTTTTAAAACTACTACGTGATACATTCAGGGTACCATTCTCTATGTTAAGAAAAATGTAACAATATAACGCGGGGGGGGGGGGGCGATTCCCGAATAATCTATCACGTATTTTGTGAGTTGACTCTGAAAGCAATCAAAAAGGAACCAGATTTAATTTATGTGGTTTCAAATTGAAAATTTTCAACATTTAACAGATAAGAATTAATCGTTTTGAATGAGGTATTTGAAAATTGGAAAAGTTCTGAAATGTGCAATCTTAAATTAAAAGCCTTTAACAGATAAGTAATATGAAGAATTTAGAATTAAGAGAGTGTAACATTGAATATTTTGAAACTGATGTTTTAACATAGTTTTTTTATTTACGTCATTTGCAATTTAAAAAGTTAAAAAGCTAATCATTTTCGATTGAATCAACCTTCCAAAATTGAACATTTTTAAATTGTAACTTGGAAATTTTATGGGGTCAAACTTAAATTATTCATAATTCTACAATTTTAGGATGAAAATCTTAATTTAATTGATCAATTTTACGTTGTAATAATTGAAACTAATAAATTCGTGACGTCGTTTGTGAACAAAGCCTAAGTAAGATTCTATTTGATTTTAATACGCCATCTTTGATTCATTGAAATAGGGACAGGGAGCAGACGTCGCACACGTTTGTAAAAGTGGTTTATACACCGACGCAGTTTGAGAATTCTTTAGGTAAACTTCAATGTGGAAGTGTGACAGCCCCTCGGAAAATAATTGACATGGACATTGTTCCTAATAGCGACCCTCAGCAGACGCTACCTCCGCATCAGAAAGATACGAAGAAAACACGCCAACTGCTTTTAGAAATAGAAAGGGTATGTCTTTTTCCTTTCTTGCTTACCTTTATAGATTACATATTCTATAACGAATGTTTGAAAATCCAAATTAAAAAAGTAATAAAGTAACCTTTTGCTTTGCTTTTCAGCTTTACGTTCTGCAGTTAAAGCTCGATGACGTGAATAATCCTTTAGCTTTAATCGCAGAACAACAACAACAGGAGCAACAAGAGAATGATGGCGAACCTAAAGTTGTAAAAAAGACGGAGTCAGAATTAATCGCCATCATCTTGTCCTCCCTCTTGCAATTACTGAAAGAAGATAAATTAGCTGGAATGCTTAGTATTCGGAAGGGCAAGGTACGCATTACGAATCTAATTTTCTAGTATTCAATATTCTAATCTTATTCGAGTATAAATGTGGTTGCTGCGAAACCTGAGGTAACGGGAAAACTCATGGAATTTTGATAACATTTTTTTGTTCGCATCTACTTCAAATTCGTAATAATTATTTTAGTACTTTGAGGAGGTGAATTTTAAACAACCAAGTTAATTTGAAATAATTTTTTTCAATAGAAATAATGTGATTACATGGTGTCTAGTGACCTGGGTAATTCGGGATATCCGGAAATTTACCGGAAAATCCGGTAAATCTGTGGTAATAATTTAAAAAATAAATTTTGTTATGCGTAAAATTATTATTTAATTATGCGATTCAATAGTAAAAGCGTCTTATGAGTTCAACGTCGATTTATTGCCAGCTAACCGAAAGCTGAGAAATTTTTGAAATTTATTAACCAAAACATGGCGCAGGCAACAAATTTGTCTACTAATCTCAGCATAAAATATAAACATGGAAAAACTTCTTGTGTGATTTTTTCTGCCACATTTCTTCTATTTTCTCTTTTTGTCAAAAAGTTTGTTATTTATAAACACGGCATTTGGGGGAAAAATGTTTTTTTTTTTCTAGTCTGATCATATGATGGTCCTGAGTATTCAATTTGGATAAATTGAATTTTAAACTATTAAAACTGAAGTTTTCAAATTTTTTATTGAAACGATATATAATTTACAAACATTTGAATATTTAAAAATTTGAACACTTATAAATTGAACAGTTAAAAGATTTCTGTTTAAAAAATATAAATCCACGTTATCATTTTCAATGCTCTAAATTGAAAAATGAGTCAATACATTTTTAAATGTTGAAAATCATATAATTTTGAAGGAACCTTAATGTAGAAATATTGCATATTGAACCTTCCTAAATTGTTAATTTAAAATAAAATACTTTTAAAATTATAAGTTGAAAATCCAGCAAAATGAAACAATTAAAATTCTAACCTTCAAAGTTTAAATTTAGCTCTCTAAAAATTTTGAACGATTCAAGGCTTTCTGTTTGATACAATTCAATTTCAGATTGTTTAGTTTTGAATGTTTGATTTATAATTATTGCTTATTTCAATTAAAAAGACAAATATTGTTGAAAAGTAAAAAGTTAAAAAATCTCCTTTTTAATAAAAAAATTTTGAATTTGCTAAAGGTTAAAAATGAAATATTTTAGACTGAAACAATATCTGAACATAAGATTTGAAATTAAATAAAAAATGGTAATTAGGGTAAACAGGAGTATTGCCGGCACTATTCTAGTGAACGACACTGTGCAATGAAAATGGTTTCATTAGAATTTCAGAGATATGAAATAGATACTTGTAAATGAATAAATATTCTATAATCTATGCAATTGTATAGTACTTTCAGAGGTTAGATGATGATTATTATTATTATTATTATTACACCATTAAGCCATTTCCCTTTCGGGGTAGGCTTGACTCACTCGGCAGGGGAAAGGAGTAGTGTGTGGATGGGATAGAGATTTTTCAGAT
>NC_046663.1:102080339-102118001 GCF_010883055.1 Belonocnema kinseyi | reverse complement strand
CGAACACCATAGTTTTTGTTTTATTTGCGTTAATTTTTAAGCCCATGCTCTTCATGCTTGCATTTAGTTTATTCAACATTCTTTGTAGGTCTTCGATAGACATTATGTTTTGCAATATAATGCAATAAATATTAGTCTCAAATTTGAGTAGATTTGATATATTTGAAATATTCTTATCATACCTTCACAACCAGTAAACGACATACGTATCGCTCAGTGAACGGCACCCAACAGAAGAATGTTTTTAGGGTATAATGCGCATTTTTGATTGATGTCCGTGTTGCTATGATTGCTTTCCTTATTTCTATGCAATCGCCTTTCAAGAGTCTTTAATGTTCAATATCTTTTTAATTGATTTTGGATTTCCGAACCTCAAAAATCAATCAACGACACCCCCGAATGAATATGACAAATTTCGTGCAGCAGCCCTGTGCATCTGAAAACAAAATAGCGATCCCTTAGTGTCCTAAGTTGGTTAGTTCCTAATATCTGCAGCGCGGCGCTAGTTGCCCCATTACTCCCTGTTTTTACATTGTAACCAATGGGAGTAGACCACTTTATTTTTATTTTTAATAGATAAAATGTTATTTTCGTTAAAAAAATATTGAAATAAAAAGAATGTTACTTATTTTATATTTCAAAATAATATTCCAAACAATGTATATAAATGCTAATGGAAAATATGAATTAAAACTTCACCCAATAAACTTGGTAAAGTGGAAATTTAGATTTTAATTTGAATAAAAAGTTAAATATAATCCTTTTTGTATCTGAAAACACAGTAAATAATATTTATATTAATAAGATACGTAAATAGTTTTGTGAAAAAAGTTTTAATAGTATACAAGTTCAAACTTAATATTTGAGGGTTTAGCGAGTACTTACGCTATTTAATATAATGAGAAAAATGTAATTGAAATTGAATTACAGTTTAATTCAGCAACATATAACATAAAAATATGTAAAGAAAATGAAAAATAGTTTATTCAATAATTCCAATTGTTGCAAAAGAAACTATTTTTTCAGAGGAACAAATATAAATTATAATTTTATAAAACGTCTAAGATGGAAATATAATCAATGTTTTAACATTTTTGTTTTAAATACTTAAAAGGATATATTGATGAAAGAGAGCAATTAAAGAAATTTATTTTATTTTTCACTGATTATTAAATAAAATGTTTTCAAATGTAAATTAAGTTAAATTCAATAAGAAATACATTATATATATTTTATATTCATAAGCGAGAGTATTCACGTGGTAAGTTTAAACTTAGCACTATTCAAATTTTTATCCAGGATTTTTTTACATTCCATTAATAATATTGTTAATTTGTTTTCGAGACTAAACTTTTAGAATCATATTTTACTTTTCATTCAAATTCATATCTAAGATATATTACACTTTGCCAGGATTATTGTGCGACCATATAAATCATATTTTGTTTTTAGTTTTCATAAAAAATGATTGGAAAAGTATTTTGAAATGTTAAATGAGTAACATTTTTTTAATTTCAAGAATTTTTTCGCATGGCAATGACATTTTTTTAACTAAAAAATTTAAAAAGTGATTTAGTCCCATTGCTTTCTATGTAAAAACAGGGAGTGATGGGACAACTAGCGCCGCGCTGGAGATATTAGGAACTAATCAACTTAGGACAGTTGCGGGGTCAAGTTATAATCTGAAATATGGAGAGATGCACAGGGCTGTCGTAAACTGATGAAATAAACATAACCACACAATATCGAAGGTATTCCTTTTCGCCAAAAACTTAGTCTTTTCTTTAAAAAAAAACCCATAATTATACAAAATGATGTTCCTTATTATCAAAAGTCGGTGTACCCATAATACCCATGTTATCATAGGGTAATACCCATGTTTACCCTATGATAATAATAATTTTGAATTACATATTTTAACATTGAAAACAGTTTATTAGGTATTTTCAACTTGAACCATCAGCTAACTTCATTTTGTTAAAAGCTGAGTGGAAAACAGTGGATCATATGAATGAAACAAAACTTTTTTCTGTAATATCTTTGGAATTAATCATCATCATTATCATTTTATTATTTTATTAAATAGTTAATAAAAAATCAAAACTGTTTTTTAAATACACTTATATAGGAAAAATTAGCTTTTACGTAGATATTAGTAAAATAGGGCAAAAATGAACTGAATCCCATATATTTGGTCGATTGTTTTCCCCCTCAGCAATCTACGACTGTTGATTGCAGTGAAAATACCTAATACAGTTCATATCGAAAGTTTAAATTTGTTTAACTTTCGATTTAAAACAGTTCAATTGTTAACGTTGAAGTCTGCGAATTAGATCATTTTAAACAAAGTTAGAAGACCTACAATGAAAAATTTCTAAACTTAAAGAAGAATTACGCATTGTAAACAAAATGATTTCATAATTGAAGAATTTTATGGAGTTAAAATGATTGAATAGATTTTTATTCTAAAAATTTGTAAAATTCCCAACCAGAAATCTAATTGACTGTCGTTTCTTAGTTTTTACCGGCGTCAAAAATTTCCTGTGATTTTCAGATTCAGCACGGCTACTGTGTGTTCTAAAATTGTTGTTTTAGGCGGAAAATTCAAAATTTAAAAAGATAAAAAAAATTAGTTTTTGTAATAAATTGGTTTCATGTTTTTTTTTTCGTAAACATCAAAGTATTTATTTATTCTAAAAAATCATTAATTACTTGTTTTGAGTGATTATTAATTTATATCGCGAATATTTCATATTAAAAATGTTCCTCATAAGTTCAAGCATCAATCATTTAATTTTGATAATAAAACAAATTACATTTTTGTCGCTAAAATTAGGGTAAAATATATAATACCAGGTTAAAATATTTTTGACCACTCGTTCAGAAATATTGCACAAAATTCAAAAATAATACAATTTTCTCAGGCTTATTTTCCGTCGAATATAATCAATTTTTGCACAAAACTGTGCTTATTTTTCCATTGATTCTGTCAAGATTTAAACTTAGGACAAAGAAGTTGGAACAATTTTGAATTTTAAAATCGTTTATAAATCCATTGTTCAATTATCTGTAAAAACTGAATTAAAAAAAACATTGAATTGGAATTTTTAAATCGGACTTCTGTAGCAACAACCCTAAATTAAAGTCCAACATAATGTATAAACTAATTTTTTTATTATTTTCAGACCCTGTTGCTTCGCTTTCTACCATATGTTAGTGTGACTGAATATAAAAATCAACTAGGTGAGCTATGGACAGGGCTATTGCGTGGATTGGCCATTATCGGTCGCAGAGATTCCCACTTATTGGTAAACTTTTACACGGAATTTCGGCGATGGATTCATATCGTAACAGATTTCTCGATTCTGCTTCAACTAGCGAAGACTTTTAAGGAATCTGCCAGTCAGCCGACGAAAACCAATAGCTTAGCATTTGCGCTAACAAATAAGGTTTGTCATCCATCTTATTTGAATCTAAATATTTCAAGCAAATTTTGAAAATAAGAGTTTAATGTGCACTGTTTATTTAATTTACCAATATTTATTTTTTATTGTGCTGCATCTAGTCCCAACAAATTGGGAGAGTTGGAAAAGAGGATAGACTAGTTCTCCCGAAAATTCGGGACGACTAGCCAAGCTTATAAAAAATATTGGACTAATCCCGAATTTCGGGACGAAACACTGTTTTTATTATAGGAGGTTATATATCCACTGTAAATTACCTTCAAAATTTATAAGATAAGATTCAGTAATTTAGCTGAATATACGTTTTCTTTATTACTCAGTATTTTGTTTTAATATTACGTTCTTTGATGAAAACAATATTAAAATCGTAACAGCATCTACTGTTAAAAATGTCAGAATTGAGAAAAATAAACATTTCCGTGGTTCATTTATTTTAATTTGTTAATGTTTCAATTAAAATAGGTATTAAACCTTTAAATAAATTGGGCGATGTAAATTGGTGTTAGGGTTATGGCCAGATGAAATAATATTCAAAGGAAGGTCTTGTAGTTTTTGTCTACTAGCCGTAGTTTATGTTTATTGTGGTGTTATTAAAACATGTTTCGTCCGTCGACGCCGGACCTCATCAGTTTTTAAGAATTAAAAAACCCGTCATAAGAAAAGAGATAGGACGTAGATTCAACAGTAGTCATATACATAGATTTTTGGAGATTTCTAAGATAATTTGTAATATTTGAAACGCATCGATTCGTAAATTACTGAGTTTTTCATAAGAAGAATGTTATTTGAAACAGTTCTCTCCATGGTCGACGGATTGTTTATTTTTATATAAGTAAGTTTGTGGGCGAACACTAATAGACACTTCCGAGACCATGAAGATACTATTAGGTGATGCTTAAAAATGATTATTTAAAGTTTAACAGTTTGAGGGATTAAAATTAAATAATAAGATATTTTCAAGTCTAGACAAATTCACTGATTTCATGTTTGAACTGTTAGAAGCATTCATAAGATAAAAATTTTGTATTTAAAGGCTTTCTTGTTTAATAATTAAAAAATATTGGGCAATCGTCAATATGAAAGCATTATCATGAAATACTTAGATTGGAGACATCGAAATTCATGATTTTAAAATTAAAGTTTTTATATCTAACTAAATTTAAATGTGAGACATTGAAAATTATAACATTTTAAATGTTACTCGCTACAACTTTTGTAAATTTAAGATCCCAAATTTCTAAATTTTAACAATTTTATACTGAAAATCTGTCTTTTTCAAAAGCAAGTGAAGCAGAATGAGTAATTAAAACTGATAACCATCAAAAGCTGTAGATTTAAAATTTAAAAGCATTAAGATTGAAAAATTATTATTTAGAAGTATCATACTTTAGCATTGAAATCAATTAAACAATGCTAATTTTACAATTTTATGCTTGCGATCTCAAATGTTTTCTTGAAATTGAACAATGAAACATGTTCAGAATTTCAAAATGCAACGATTGACGTATAATTTTCATTTGTTTGTAGTTGCACAATAATTTCAAATTGGAGCGATTAAAAATTTTAATTCGGCAGCCTTGGATATTGGAAATGTTTTTATTTCAGGCAAATAAAATTGAAAATTGTTTTTCAATTCGAATACGAAACATCTCAAAGCATTCAAAATTAAAGTACTTCATGTTATTGTGTTTAGGATTGAACAATTAAAAATTTTAAGTTTTCGAAGTGGAAGCATTGAAATTAAAAAACATTTTCAATCCTCAACAAATTTGAGAATTATCAAGTTAAAGTAAAACAAATTTCAATTTTTTTTTGCATTTAAAGTTGAGTGTTTTGTATATATGAATTTGAATATTTCTTCTCTAAATCTGAATACATAATTGAAGTAGTTAATAAATCAAATACATTTTCAGTCAAGTTTTAATACTTCTTAGTTAAATTTTAGTAGTGCTCATTTATTAGCAAATTATTTAGTAAATAATTAAATCACGAAATAAATGTACCGGCTACAGTTTTCGAAAGTGCTCAATGCGATATTGTAAATGTCCAAAATTGTATAGTTGCAAATTTTAATCATACAAAATTATAGTTTCAGATTGAAAGTTTCAGTTTGTAATAAAATGTTGAATACAATTATTTTAGTATTTCGTAATTTAAGAATCAGAATTTAATCTAATTCAAGTTAATAAATTTAACCTATTTCGGATTTCCTCCGAAATTTCGATTTCGGAGTCATTGCGAGTGACAACTGGTTAAAGTCTAAAAATGAGTTTTTACAGGAGAAAAAAGTGGAAAGGAAAGGAGCTTTTTCCGCCAGGTTTCATCTCCAGGCGAAAAAACGATACTTTCCGCACACTTTACATACATGAAAATTTGTATTTTTGGTGCCTTTTGAACAAACAAAAAACAACATTTTCTGTCATAGGATTCAAAAAGAGAAATTCTGAGCAAATTATAGAAGCTAGTGTTCCTGAAGTATATTTTCAATATTTGCAAACATAAAAAATGTTTTGAAGCTAGAGGGTGGGTGCAAATGAACTTTACCTAGTTGTTATTCTCAAGTATTGTAATATGATTTTCTTTAATGTTTTGTTGTATAATAAAAATGCAAAGCGTTTGCTTGTCGATAGGTAGAGCCTATATATGAGAGCCTATACCTAGAGCCTAGAGTAATTGAAGGGCCGAATCGTATAAGGGCGTATAGAATTTTCTCGTGCGAAATCATAGTCCTCTGGAGGCTTCAAAACAAATTTTGGATTTAAAATTTTTAAAGGACATATCTGGACGTAAAATTTTATTGTGCATCCTTTTTCCTTTAGATAAAAAGTTGTAACTTTTTTAGTTTTCGAAATAAAACCAAAAAACTGACTGTTTTGAAAAGCTTGATTTTAATCCGTTTTTCACTTCAACTCGTGTTCAGTGCTTCAGTTTTTGAAATTTTTTAATGAAAATTTCAAGGAATGTGGTTTAAGATGTCCTTCGATTGACAATATGATAGGAATTCAAAACCGTTGTTTTCCAAAATTATTATTAATCTTTTTCTGATGTTCGGCGCGAATCGAACACTTGTAACTTCCAGCGTTTCGTTTAGCTTGGGAATTTTGAGCAGGCAAATAGCTCCATGGCGTCCAGCCGCACGGCCCTAAGTGTCTCGCCAATGTATGGCTTATAAATTTGATAAAACCTAAATCTGTTATTGAATAAAAATATAACAAATTAAGTTTACTGAGTATAAATCCATTTTATTAAATTTTCGATGTATTTTAAAATAAAGTATACAGTTTATTCTTCATCAGAAGAAAAAAGCGAGTCGTCTTCGGTCTTATTGCTCGTTATCGAGGCAATGTATTTATTAAAAAACGCTTGTCCTTTTGGTGTGCGGTATTTCAATAAACTCTTCACGTCTTTCATTTTTTCTTCAGTTATTTCAGCGATTGGAGGGGGATTTCTTTCTAACTCCGCGACTTTTTCGTTCGTTTCAGTTTTAAAGATGGAGACATTCGTTTCTGTGTAATTCTAAAAAATGTCAACATTTCCGTTTGGCAGATAGTGAACTGCATAAGCTTTACTTATCTTCATACCTTTAGGATGCGATACAGTTTTTTAAAAGGATTTTTCATAATCCTTCAAAATGTTATCACCATACTGTACCATAGTGAACGGAGGATCTCAAGAGTTTCTTATTAATTTAATGTACTCTTCTACAGTTTCTATGCATTCTAGCTTCTTCTTTTTCTGCGAATGCATTCCAAAATTACGGTCGCATTGACAATATGAATGACCCCGAACTGGAAAGACATGCCAGATGTAGACAACCAATTACATGGAAAGTGTAACAAGATATGCAAATACTGTATAATTCTTATTTTATCCACAACATGCATCAGAAAAAAGAACAATCTTTTTGTGATAATAAGTATCAGATTCTTGTTGTATTGCGTGATGGAGAAAACTGCATACAGTATTTGCCCCTTTTTTTACATTTCCTTCTAACATAGGATACGTATAGCTCTGTTCGGAACCATAAACATGTGCGTTAAACAAATAAAGCCACAACAATCGTTTGTAAAACTGTTCATGACCGGAATTTTGGATAACGCAAGATTCTGAGCATAATCAAATTCGCAGCAGAGAACCCCTTCCTCGGACATCAGCTTATTTCTCAAAATTCTATATTCTTGTACCTCTTGTTTGTGAATTGCGATTTAAGGGGATTCCACGTTTTTCAAATCATTTTCGTAACATGTATTGCACACGTCAGTACGTGGTAATCTGAAAGTAAGATTCACGTTTCGATTAAAGTATTTTGCGCATGTGGACTCATCTATTAAACCTTTCTCATCGAGATCTTGTGTTACACTTATGCAGTAGTCACAAAACTTGTTATACAATTTTGTTAAATTTAATTCTGGATTCGTAAAATAATTTAATTCAGTGCATTCTCGCGAATAATGAGATTTTTATGCGGCATGGTTAAACAATGTTCCTGAATTAATTCTTTCACTTGATCAGTTAGTTTTATTTTACGTTTTCATGTATCCCCCTACAATCGACTAAACTTTCATCATTTAACATTTTCCCCTGTACTACTCGCAATCTTTTCTCCAACAAATTTAAACAACTCATTACACATTTTTTACATACGACGATTACACTTTCATCAGTAGCAAATAAAAAAGTTCAGATTACTAATCTTGAAACCTTCTGAGCATTAACTTTTTTTGGATCATTGAACTTCATCAAAGTACTAAGAAGAATGGATTGCTTATGGCAATCTCCCAATTCCCAAAATTTGGAATGCAAATTCTCTTTTGCAGATATTGCAATACTTCCGTAGCATTTTCTTTTGCAGCAAGATTGCAAGGGAGTGAAAAGTTTCTTTGGCATAAATAGCTTTTCGGGATTTTTTTATCTTGAAATGTATTCTTCTCCCTGCAAGTAAATTTCAAACTTACAAATTTTATCTTCCATTTTTTTAAACTTTATTGAACAAAAAACAATTTCTTTGAAATATTCATCATTTTAAAATGAAAAACGATCAATAATTTTGTATATAATTTTCCTAGTGTATAATTTAATACATTCTATAAAATGACTGTCTGAAAAATGGAATCAATGAAAAATATTAATATAATATCACAAAAATTTATCTCGTGCAAAATCGATGAAATACCAATTTTATTTACTGTTCATTTAAAATTGGGACTTGATAGAACCGTAAAACATTCATTGTTTAAATCGACAGATTATGAAAAGGTATACCGTGTTCTTAGAAGTTTTGCGTACATTTTCCGCCCATGTACTCTCGTCTCTTTTTCGTTTTCTACCTCGAATTGCCAGTGGTATATTTTCCATTTTAAAATAACAATAGAAAATTTGTGACTAGATTGATTATTAATAAATACAAGAGATATTCAACTTTATTAAGCTTAAAATTTAATTTAATGTGCACTGTCCAGAGCATAATTAAGGACTAACTGATCTGTTTTCTTTTTGAAATAGATTTAGACAAAGTGTAAGAAAATTTGTGCATAGGTTTTTTTTCAAAATGCATGTTCAAGGTCGCTTACGAGTTAAGCCGAATGTCCGTGTAAACATTAAGTGTACATTAAAGTATCCTACATTTAAATCTAATGAAACCGGAAAAATACATTCAAAATAAATAAAATTCATGAATATTTTGTTAACTTATTTTTGTTTAACTGTTATTCACTAAAAAAATTTCATAATATATTATAAGCGAAAACTCTCTAGCGAGAGAACATGGCACAGCGGAGTGGATAGTAAGCGCGAAAACTCCAGCGCTGACGTTCACTAAAATCATAACTACTCCTAAACTATTAAATATTTTGATCTGAAACTTGCCAAAAAACTTCATTATACCCTTCTCCTAATTTTTGTCGTGAGAAGTATTTGTCTGCTCAAAATTCCCTCGCTAAACGAAACGCTTGAAGTTACAAGTGTTCGATTCGCTCCGAGCATCAGAAAAAAATTAATAATAATTTTTGAAAAAACGGTTTTGAATTCCTATCATATTGTCAATCGAAGGACATCTTGAAGCACATTCCCTGAAATTTTCATTAAAAAATTGCAAAAACTGAAGCACTGAGCCTGAGTTGAATTGAAAAACGGATTAAAATCAAGCTTTTCAAAAAAGTCAGTTTTTTGGCTTTATTTCGAAAACTATTGTCTAAAGGAAAAAAGATGCACATCAAATTTTACGTCCAGGTATGTCCTTCAAAAATTTTAAATCCAAAATTTGTTTTGAAGCCTCCAGGGGACTATGATTTCACACGAGAAAATGCTATACGTTCTTATACGATCCGGCCCCTCAATTGAAACTGCAAAAAAAAAACGATTTTCGAGAACAACACTAGACTTCAAAACAATTTATAACGTGTTTTTTTTTTTTTTTTAATTTTTCATATACTGCGTTTCAGTTTAGGGAACGTCAGTCTTATCACCGAGAGAATTTCTCATGTAGCAAATAATCAATTTGTATGAAAAATATATGAAACTTTCAAATAGGTTGTATTAAATTTGAACAATAGTTATGTCCACAGACTTAGTACTTGCTGTGCGAGAAATTCTCTCTATGAAACATTAAAAACTAGGGTCTCTTGGTGCACTTCTATCTTCATTGCTTATCTGGAAAAATGATTAAATAAATATTTAATTTCAGTTTGGTGTCTCGGTTATCGCTTCGCTCGTGGAACAGGCAGAAGCTTTGTTCCCTTCTGACGATTCTTCCATTGAACAATGGTCCAATTTCGTCGTAACAGTTGTAAATTTGATCGGTGTTACTTCTACCGCTGTTGTACCTTGCGAACCAATTGCTGTCAATACCCTAAACCTACACCTAAATCGTATTCGGAATCTGGAAATCGAGAGGTACAAAGCGTTGGAGCTTTTGTCGACTGACGCGAATACTTCACGATAGTGACCTATGTTTATCTTAATCGCTATTAAAGTAAGTAAATATAAGAGTCTGAAAATGTGAATTTACCGGACTTTCAAGTGTCCTTGATATCTTCGACGAGTAGCTGTAACATAATGCCACAACAAAAAAACAAGTCGGATATCAAAATTTTGCACAGTTGTTTCAAATTCGATAAACAAGGAGTAAGACAACATTTGTTAAATCCGCGAAGCATTTATCCACATCTCGTGCGAGTGGAATTTTTGTTGGTTCTACTATTTCACAACTGAGCAGGTGCTTTAGTGTCCTCGTTGCAATTAAAGCAAAGGATATGTTAATATAATTCCTAGGCATTGTTGTTTTCTATACATATTTTCCAAGTCTTTTGAGTTTCAGTACGTTCACAACTTTATTTCATAAAAAAGAGAAAAACCAGATTTTGTTTTATTCAGCATTGTACTTTAATTATTTGCACTTGTCTAACCTGGTTTGCAAAGTGTACATAGGTAAACTTGTATATAACTAATTATTATACATTCAATTTGTCTGTAGGAATTACATATTGATTGACAGATTTAAAAATACAGAATTATGCAGAAATGTGAGCATATACAAAAAATCAGGTGTATTGTTTGAAAATCTCACAAATGATTTCGCGACTTTGCTATAATTGCAACGGAATCCTGATGTTTCATGGATATCGCTTTTGTAAGAAAATACTGTCATGTAATATTTTTAAAAAACGAGAAATATCACCTACTCTTGCAATATTACCATGTTTCTCGAAACTTTATGCGCTGTTAATGGCCTTTTTATAAGATCGATGATATGAGTCTTTTTTTTCACTTATCCGTTAATACTTTATTACTGTATGTACGTGTAGCTTGTACATAGTTACCAATATGCGAATGAATGATTATGTTTGTAATTTGCCGCGAAAGAGCATAGAATGTTCTTTTTCGCACTGGGGACATGTAACATAAGATTTTCCGAAGAACCATACAAAAGACTTAACAAAAAGTACAGATTACGCAGTCTGATATTGGTAATTGACTTTTTTTACGAATCATTATTTTTATTCTATTCATATTATTATTGTATGATAACTCTCATTTACAATGGGAATTTTGTCTGATTTGATTTCAAGAATTGCTTTTGTTTCCTTTCTTTTGAATTGCCAAGGAGCAGTACAGTAGATCTTAAGATAACAGGAGGATAGTTTTTGCATGTTTTTAGGGTATAACGATTCTTACAACATGAGTTTAATGTCTACGATTAAGAATTTTTTAAATTAGATAACTATTTGAATTCCTCATATTGCAAGTTTCAATTGGCTCGATGGGTTACGACATATTCTTCTTACAATGTAACCGGGCCTTTAAGAGAAGGTATTTAAGACTCGAAAAAAGGCCTTAGACGCCACCACGTAGTCTATATTCTTTGAATTTGTATTAAACTAGTCGCAATATTTCATTGAAACTTGCACTAAGTGGTGAAATAGATTAACTAATGGCGATGCTTTAACTTAAAGTTTTAAAATGTCGTCAAATTCAAGATTTAAGTTTATCGCACGCCTTGACTCGACCTATTTATCAATATGTTTCAAAAATAGGCAGTTACTTGTAGATTTAACGTCAAGAGATTATTAATTCTGAGTCACGCGAACCATCGACTCAATTTTTGAATAGAAATATTTGCATCGAGAGGCAAAAATACGCAGAGCGGCCGAACCTGGAATTTTTTCTGGTATTTAAAAATATTGCTCAAAAAGAACTGTCTCATATTTCACACGTTTTAGTTAATTACTTACTTAAATCAAAATTACATTCGCCGTTAAAGTAAATTTCGCATTGAGAGATCGCATGTGTATAACTTTTGGAATTTAATGTTCTATATACTGGGGCATAATTGTTTCAGAAGCGGTTATTTATAACTTGATCAGTATCTGCGTGTGTGCTAATTGACGAAAATAGATAATAAATATACGAGAAAGAAATTGTTTTTTATAAAGGAAAGCAAAGGAAAAATTTCACTGTACCCTTATACGACCGTGCAGCGTCATTGTCTAAAAGTTACCCAAATTGTTAGATTGGGAAATGTTGCGTTTACATTTAGAGATATATTTTTGTAGTTGTACTAAGTTTTTCTTTTTCATCAAACTGTAACGGACACAATACAAACATAACTTTAACGATTGGTATTATACGTTGTGTAACTTTCATTACTTTGTTGTATTTTCAACATTTATCGGATATATTAAAAGAAGGAAAGAAAAGATTTATGCTACCATTGTACATTAATGATGCTGCAGAAAGAAATAAGTATAGTTATTCTCTGTGTACAGAAGTCACCTAATTTGAAATCAAAGTCAGAAATAAATGTTTTGCATCCAACTAAGTGCTTTTTTGCTTTTAAAACAGCAAAAGCTAAATTTAAAAAACTCGTACTAAATTGGATTATATTATTATTATTATTATTATTATTATTATTATTATTATTATTATATATTATATTGAAATTGTGTGTGTTATACAAAAAAATGCAGACAAAGAAACAAACAAAACAGAAAAGTTAAGAGGTAAGGTAAAAGTACACAAATTGTTAAGTGGAAAAAGTACAGTTTTTAATGCATTGATATTTTTACATGTTTTAAAATTCAGTTTTATTGAAAAAAAGCAATTTTTGAAAAACTAAGAAATCTTAGAGATACATACTTCGTTCTTAAAATTTACCACCAAATCTTGCACATTTTAGACAAAATGCACATTAAAATTTTAAATATGCTTTTAAATTTTTCAGCAAATTTCTTTTTTAAATTTAATATACGATATTAACTGCAGAATTTGAGAATATTTTACTTTACTTATCTTTATGAAGATTTTATTAAATTAAAAACTATTTACCAGTAACTACAGTCAGAAAAAATCCACTTATTCACTCTAATTAAATATCTAATTACTTCCAATTTACTTTCAAATTTGGTACATTTTGGGAAAAAGTGGTATAATCTTTTAAATTTTGTACTCAGATAAAAGTATATTATTCTTTTAAATATACGTTTCAGATTTTGTGATAAAGTTTTTGCAAAAACTAAAAACTAATTTTAGAGAAAAAATTTTAAGCGGTACCGACAAATTTTTTCTTATCAGATGGCATCAGACCGGAAAACTATTTTTTTCGGATTTTTATCAGATTTTTATCTGAGATACCTAATGAGAGATCGGAGAACATAAATGATCAGAGAAAAGTTGTATATTAAAAAAAAAGAAAGAAAGAAAATAGTTTTTATGTTCAGTACATTTATACTTTACAAATTATATTTTTCGAAAAAATAGCCGATCAATATTTATGCATACACATTTTCGCAAAAACCACCCACCAAAAGACATTTTAAAGGGGTAGCGGTGAGAGCTTAACTGATAATGTAACCAGTCATATGGATGCCTTCCCAGCAAACATGGTTACAGATCAGATCTGTAACTGTTCTAGAACACAAAAGAACGTGTTCTAGAACAGGTTAGTAACAGGTGTAGAACATGCGAGTAACTGTCATCCCCCATACGCTAGAACAATTCTGTAACAGTTGTAGAACACTGTGACAACCGATCTGTAAAATTTCTAGAACAATTCTAGAACTCAATTACAAATGTATAACAAATCTTTAACAGATCTAGAACGTTGTGACAACCGATCTGTAGCAATTCTAGAACTTTGGTACGCTGCATTGTAAAAAATCTAGGACAATTCTATAACAGTTCTAGAACTGCGTTATTTATATAATATGGAACAGTGTTATGTACCCCTCACAGCCATAGGATATCCCGAGATATTCGATTTGATCCCATTTATGTCCCGGTTTATTCCAGGAATAACCAATCGTAATATCCTGCGAGGCGGAAATTTGTATATCCCCATGAATATATTTTGATCCGGGATAGCGCGTACGCAGTCCCGACTAACAAAAGTTGTACGTCCGAGATATCCACGTTCGAGATATTCGCAAGGGTCAGGCTCGACCATAGTGTTAGCGAACTAATCTTTGTTCCTAATTTGCTCTAGAACACACTTGTAACAGGTTTCTATAACTTCGTTATAACACTGTTACGGCACAGTTCTAAAATAAACTTGAAACAAATATTATAAAGCGTCTGTGATCAGTTTGTTCTAGAACAATTCCATAGCAACTGTTACAGAACAGTGCTGTCACATAGTTCGAGAACGAGTTCTTTCTAGAACAGTTCTATCACTATCTTGTAACAACTGTTATAGAACACAGTTCCTTTTTTGATCTGGACCAGTTACAGAACGTGTTTGCTGGGTTCCCGCCTCCCACGATACATTGGAAACCGTTAATGGTGTGACTTAAATTATCTATGACATCAGTCATGAGGATACCTCTTCCGCCCCCACAAGATATTGGAAAGTGTTAGCGCGGTGTCACATAAACTATTTCTGTGACCAACCACAGAGATGCTTTCCAGAAATATTGAAAAGAGCGGTGTGACCTATACTATTTCTGTGACCAATCGCAGATGTGGCTTCTGCCTCTTACGAGATATTGAAAAGAGGTAGCGATGTGACCTTAACTATTTCTGGGACCAGTGACAGAGGTGCCTTACCCCCCCCCCCCTTCCGCGACTTTGGAAAACGTAGCGGTGTGACTTCAATTATTATTTATGTCACCATAATCACAGAAGTAGCAATTCGTTATTCCTGTAAACCATTAACGTATTAACTCTTTTTTAAGTTTAAAAAATGTTTTTTGAAAAACCGATAAAAATTTGTTCCGGTAAATGCAGCGTCTTTGTTTAAACGAACGCTTTACGCTTTTTAAAAAACATCCGTTCAAATTTAATACACGATATAAACTAGAATTTCAGAATTAGTTAATAAATTTAAAAATACACTAGAGCTTCTATATAAGAGGGACGGATTTATTAGTTCCTTATAGAACTGCTGGCCCACATAGCTTCTTAGGGGAGCACGGCGAGAGTGGTTGTCACTGTCGTCTCGGAAGGGCTGCAGTGCGCGAGTACTCGTTCGAGTACATTAGGCATTCTAATTGGAAACGATTTAGAAGCAAGGCCAGTGCGAGGCTACCCTCGAAACTTTTTTTATATTGGAGCTCTTTTGTAACTTTAGTGAGAAAAAATCATATTATTTACGCTGATTAAATTTTTAATTAAAACTGAAAGTAGATGTCAAAAAAAAAAAAAAAATGCAAACAGAAACTGTGCGGCTATTTTTATGTGAAGAAAAGGAATCGAATCAAGGGATATCATTTGAATAGGAATTGATCCTGCTAACAAGCGTGTTGAATTCAGAAAAATTAAGAATTTGTATTCCCATGAATACGCAATTTTTCCTCCGTCTAATAACCTCCCAACATCCTATTCCTCTCAATCGACTCAGTAAAATTTAACGAAAGCATTTATTTAACCTATTTTTTATTATTAAATCTTTTTATAACTTATAAATTCGAAACATATTCAAATTTATATTTATTTATATTTTAATAATTTATTTAAACGTCTTAAAAAATGCAACAAGGAAATCTGTGTAAATTTAAATCATTTTAAGTCTAGAGAGGCAGAGTTGAATTCGTGAGAATTAAAAATTTCAGAATTTACATTCCGCATGAAGGAATTAAAAAGAACTTATTACACATATTTTGTGAACTTATTAGAAGGAATTAAATAAAATCAAAATATGTCCATTTCTGAGGAATAAAAAATATCTTTGTGAGGGGCGTTACCGGTACATTATTGTGGCATTTTAGACAGATGGAAAAATCGCGCATTCAAAATAATAGAATAATCTTCACTTTTGCGCTGAAATCTGAAAATATTAATTTTTCTCTATTCTACACTTGTTGCCGGGATAAATGCCGATTCAAGCAAATCTTGCTGTAATATTTTTTAGTTTTTGTTTTAATCAGAACGACATTTACTAGCTGAGTTGTTTGAAATATGAGAAACTTATTCTAAATCTGTGATGGCTATATGGTGACTGATTGAAATGATTAAATTTATGAGACCGATTAAAATTTCACAAGGTATTCGCATGCTAATTCTCCGATTCAAATGATCATGTATATTTTCAATTCAATTAATTTTTTGTTCTCTATGAAGGAAATCCTAGATGATTGCACTTTAAAAGCCAAATATTAATAGTAAATTCATAGAACCAGTAGAAAAAAAATGTTTTTAAATATCTTTTACAAAAAATGATTTTTTACGAAAAGTGTGAACAAAATCCATGCTTGACCCTCGATATGCGACCATCTTGCTAGTAAACGTCACACAGTGAAATTACTCCTTACCTGCTTGTTACGGACTTAACAGAAGTTACGGCAAAGTTACGGTGATCTCAGTTGCGTCGAAAGGGTGCCTGATTGGTGACTTCTTCTGGAGAAAGTCTTTAAAATTCACCGCCGTAGATCCAATCCTAAACGTTGTTTACAGTTGGAATGTCAAGTGGCATATCGTGTCTGAAAATTAACGGGCTTTTTCAAGCAAGTTGTACGCGGCTTTACAACGAGGTTACGCGATGTTTTGTATTGTGACGATTTTTCTCAGAGATAATGAAACATGTGAAATAACGCCGTGCCTTGGTAGTTAAAATGTGTTTTATACGTGAATCTTGATAGTGATCAAACAATATTTTATAGGAAAATTAATCAAATAGCTTCAAAAAGTGTGTGTTCATTTTTTGTGGACTCACCAATAACGATTTACAATTTGTGGTTTGCCCTTTAATTTTCGAGATAAGTGTTTCCAGTGGACCTTTTGCTAGCAAATCCTTATCCTCTGGAATAATCATAACACCTGTGTTTGACCCATGCGTTTGTGATTCATGTCTGCTGTTCACAACTACAATACGCAACATTTTTGACCCGAGGTAAAGACAATTGTTTATTATTTACGTTTGCTGGTATTTTTCATCATAATTTCATTGGGAAAACACTTATTTCATGTGAATTGAAGCATTTGTAATTTAGAGTACTTAATTTTCTTTTTGCATGTTCAATCAAGAGAGTCCTAGTGGCTATATTATTTGTTTAGTTCTTTAGGTTCTTCATTTGAGATAAAAGGCATTTAAGAAACGAAAATATAGGTTTCTAGTTATACAGGGCTTGCTAAACTGTTCACAGAAAAGGTTAAAAGTTTAGGTTACAATGCTATACAAAAATGAGACTATACAAATCTTTCGGTGTTGTGACTTTTCAAGTAACCCTTTTCAGATAACAAAGTTATATTCCTTAGATTGCTGAGATTAACATTTAAAGTATGAAAAGTTCAAATTTGAAAGCTTTCAAATAATAATTTTTAAACTATTTCTAAAAGTACTCTTTAATTTGAAAAAACTCGAAATTAAGATCAGTTTTGTAAGCATAATATTTAAAATTGAAATACTTTGAAAAGTTTGTTAGCGCTTCCAAAATCCAAAAATATATATTCATATAGAATAATAGTCACTTCATTTACTGTAGACAGGAACTGTAACTGCGAGGAATTCCTCTTTTTTATTAACTTTTCGAGTTTTATCAACACTTTTTTTGTTTGTAAATAAAGTATTCGTTATGATTTCACGTCTTTACAAGATTATTCTTAATTTCCTGACTTTTGTGGTTTCCATTTTCGGTGAGCCGACACTTGACTATACTAGCCCTGAGGAAGTAGTCGACCTTAGATCAATGGGTAGTATGTTTGTTGATGAGTAAGTCTCTCTCTTCAAGGTCTGCTTATTTTAAATGCTAAAAATACGATTTTTGGGTGATATCACGGTATAACGACAGGCCGAAAGTTATGAATCTGAATTAAGAATTAAGAATGGATCGCCT
This sequence comes from Belonocnema kinseyi, assembly GCF_010883055.1. NCBI lineage: Eukaryota > Metazoa > Arthropoda > Insecta > Hymenoptera > Cynipidae > Belonocnema > Belonocnema kinseyi. The sequence continues at coordinate 102,099,775 of NC_046663.1, read as the reverse complement.
CATGGACCACTTGTTGAATATTCTTGAAATCCCAGAAAATCGAATTAGTTTTTGATTGTTTTGAAACAGTTAAAAGAATCTTAAAATGAATATTTAGAATGTTTGTAATAGTACTAATTTTTCCAAGAAGAAATATAATTTTATAATTGAAAAATGCACTAGTAATCTTAAACAAAAACTCAAAATAAGAAAAATGTATTTTAATACTGAAGACTTGAAAAAGTTTGGTAAGGAAGTTTATTTAATGGAGTGTCTGACAAACAGAATAACAGACCATCAGAAACTGAATCATTATTCAAGTGAAATTGCAGAGATTGACCAATGTCAAGTTTGTTTTGTGAATGCAGTTCATCAAATTCCCGCATGAAGTCTTTCGGATGCATTTGATTGATGGCTTGCAGTAGGAGCGTTAAAGAAAATGTTTACAATGTTTATAATTCATTCTTTAAAGGGAGAAGGAAATGGACGATAAGATAAAAAAGTATCTAATAAATTGCTTTTTATGCCTTTAAGAACAAAGTATTTATTTTTAAATACATTTTTTGCAAAAAAGAAGGAAAAGCTTAATTGATTTATTACTTTTTAGTAGTGGAAGTATTAATACTTAGTAGCAGTAATTATTAGTATGTAGTAGTATTTACTCATTCTTTTCTTGCCTCGATTGAAATATTCATACGTTCGTATTCCTTTTCAATTTTTAGTTAGTCTCTCATTATTAAAAATTTTATTGCTGACTTTGTATATGTACCTAAATTCAATAAAAAAAAGAAAAAAAAACAATCGTCTTGCAACAGCTTAAACCATGTAAAAAGTATAATTATAACTAGAAATAAAATCATGCGCGCAAGGACAATAATTGTTATAATTGATAAAAAGTAATAAATATCTTAACTTCAAATTAATATTTTATAAAATTGTAAATTTTATTTTTTACATCTAAACGATTTTTTACTAAATTTGACTAAAAATACCAATTTCTGATGCACAGCATGTAATAAAATTTGTTTAGAATGTTAACATATCCTAAAATTGTTGTAGATTTTTTTATGTTTTGAAATCCAATGAAATTTCATTTAAAATTTCGATTCCGATATGTAACGCCGACAAAACCTAAATTTTTATAAACATTGAGAATCTGGATTTCGACATCGTTCAAAAATGTTGTGTCTTTGAAATCTAATCATTTTTCATTAAAAATACCACTTTCCGATCAACATGACATATATAATATAGCATATAACCCGAAATTGTTCCAAATTGTAAATTTGATTTTAAATCTGTTGATTGTTGTGTAAAAGCTGTAATTTTCGGCGTAAAGCGCTAAATAACATGCTTTAAAATCGTTAAAAATATGAATGATATACATATAACCAAAAATTAGTTAAAATTGTAAATTTTATTTCAAATCTAATGATTTTGGTTTAAAGGCATGCGTTTCCAGCGTAAAGCACTAAATAAAATAACATAAAATCGTTCAAAAATTTTTTGTTTTTGAAATCTAATAATTTTTCATTAAAAATACCAAATTCCGATCAAAGTGACATATAATATAGCGTATAACCCAATATTGATTCAAATTGTAAATTTGATTTTAAATCTAATGATTTTTGTGTAAAAACAAAAATTTTCGATGCAAACACCAAATAATATGTACTGCATATAACCTAAAATTGTTCAAAATATAGAATCTTGTTCATTATTTTTGTTTAAAGATGCCAATCTCTGCTGAAAACTGCTTTATAATATACACTTTTTAGAAATTCTAAGTATTCTCTGAAACGTTATGATTTTACATTAAAATTCTTCGTTAAAAATACCATTTTCCAGCGAAAACCACTGACTTAAAACGTATATAAGATGTTCAATGATTTTTTTCAGAGAAATTGAAGGTTTTTATTTACCGTGCAAGAGTATTAAAAATAAGAAATTTTTGTCGATTCATATAAGGTTTTCTATAATTTTGCTAATTAAAAAGGATTACTTCTAGATTTAATTTTCGAAATTTCGAATTGTTATCAAATAACTTCAAGTATAATGCAGAGATTTGTCAGGTTTTCAACAAAATTGATAGCGTGATTTTCGAGACATATCTTTACACCGCATTTTTTAGATACGAATATTATTTTATATATTACTTATTGCTTTTATTAAAATAGTGAATAGATTGATACATTACAAATATATGACAAAAATTTAGTTGCATATACGGATACTTTTTTTTAAATGTCTGATTATTGAATTTCAATTTAGGAAATAAGAACATGCATCCCAGATAGAAAACCCTAAATACGAAAATGGCTAATCGAAGGGATAAAGCGACCAGCGGTTTTGTAAGTACTTTTTTTTAATTAAATTTTTTATGAATTTAGACAATTAAGATTATTCAATTAAAATTTTTAAAAAATATACATTTTCTATTGTGAATTTACTGGATATAGTTTAAAATTCTGAAAGTAGATTAAAAAATATTGCGCGCAGTATACTTTATTAGGCTTGGAAAAGTAGCAAACGTATTTAAGAGAAGTGCGTTATTTTCACACCTTTGGTGTTCGTACACTCATGTGAAATTTTCTTATTGTTTTCATTAAGAGGATGTCAATGTCTTTTTTTGTTTAAATATTTCCTACATACATTGAGAAAGTTGCAATGGCTGGGAAAACTTGTAAAATGATTGCTGAAAGTTCCTTTTTAATCATTTTGGCCTCTTTTTTTGAATGCAGAGAAGAATCTTTCTTTGATATTTTCGATGGTCTCAATTACGCATTATTGAATTATTTCATTTAAATCATTTAAAAAAAAAATGTTTCTTGTAATAACAATTTTTTAGTTCAAGTGCATGATAATTGCTGACAGAGGACAGGTTTTGCAAGTGTGGTGCTAATTAAATTCGTCTATATAGAATTTTTCAGGAACCGAATATACAAATCACTCACAACATATATGCCTTCTTACCGCGTTTCCACCTCCAGCATATTTAGGCTGGTATGTTAACAACTACCTATTCAGACGCAGAAACCGAGCAGAAATCATGTCTAGTGAATACACATTGTCGAGTTTCAAAGGCTAGATAGTACTTCCATGTTTATGCGCCCCTATGATGCGGTAAAATATCTTCAGTCGTGCGCAGACCTCTATACACTAAAGTAGATTGAAACGCGATCCAATTCTGGTAATATACACCCATTCGCGGTCTATCATTCCCTACTTCAGTGGCTACTTAGATCAAATGTTACGACAAAATTCGAGGCAGAAAGTTCTTGAATTTCGTGGAGTTTGCTTCATATTAAATTCCTTTTTCGCTTGTGTTTAAACTCTTCAACATTTATCAGAGACATACATTTTTGATCATCACTGATACCAAAAGCCATTTAGGTAAAGTTATTCACGAATAAATAACTTAACTTTCATTAAATAGATAAATGTAGAAAGCAATTTTTATGAAGTTTCTTTAAAACTTAAAAGATTTAGTCTAGCTGGCGATTTGATTTTATAAAAAAGTGTAAATGACAACTATGCTGAATCTGTGAAATAAAAATCCGCTGTGTAATGTGAATCTTGGAACGTCTACTGGTTAATTATCAAACTTCTGTGTGTTAAATAGTGATAATCAAAACGTGAAGGTGCCGATTTGACAGTAAACATGATTCAGACTTGTGACTGTTTGAGTTGTATCTCGGGACTATTTGTGGAAATCTGCTGTTGTCGATAAGTGTAAAACTGTTTCGATTATAAGGGCAGTCATTTAATATTGGCACCATGTCGAATTCCGTTCGGAGGACTAAAAGCTGGTACCGTAAAGCCGAGTCAATCAAGGTAGAGATCCTTAATCTTCAATTTAATTTATTAAATGAACGAAACATTTAATTGAAAAGTCATATTAGATATTGAAAAAAATATTGTTGTAAAATATTTAGTGACGAGTTTTACAGGATTTATTATCCCAGTTTTCCCTTATCGGAATTCAATCTGATTTTTTGACCGATGCTTTCAAAATTTTTTATTTTAAAAAACGTAATCAGTCACCTTAAAATTCACTTAATATCACATGAAATTATGCAATATTTTTATTGTGCAATTTTGGTCATTCCAGTTTTACAGCTTTGCCACTTTGAATGTGGTGTTCAATTTTTTATATTTTCAAATTTTTAATCATACATTTTGGAAACTTTCGTCCTAAAATAATTTACGTTTAAATACATACGCTTTATAAATGTTAAATTTAAAATACATTTATTTTATTTGTAGCCCGTCATTTTTAAATATTGATTTTTAAACTAAAACATTAAATGTTACGTAAGGAAGTGTGAAATTAACAAAATATCAAATCTAAAAACTTAAAATTAAAAGCTTAAAAAACAATATTTATTTTTTGGAAACATTTGTAATAATTATAAATCGATTCAAAATGGTGCGTTTTTCAAACTGAAATGTTAAAAATTGTATGGTTTTAAATTGCAACGCTAGTTTTAATGCAAAAGTTCCCAAAATTTAGATAATTTCTGTTGTAAGATTTAAAGTCTACATAAAAAATTAAAAGGGTTGAATTTAGCAAGGTATAAGGCATAATTGGACAATAATTATTAATTTTAAAGAATTTAATTTCACGGTTTATAGTTTTTTTCTTTTTTGAATTTTAATTCTGAAATTAAATTTGAATTAATAATCACATATATATCATCTAACTATTTTTGATGCTAGATCCTTTTTCCACGATGCATATTCTGTATGCCTCTTCGGGAAATTAACCATAGTTTTCAGTAGTTTTTATTACTGAATAATTTTCGTCTATCTCCATTTGATGTAAGGCTCATTGTTTAAAAACTATATATAGGAAAATGAAGATAATATAAAATTTTTTAACCTTATTCTAACCTTTTTTTCTTAGCTTCTAATTTGAAAAGTACATTATTGAACGATTTGCATTTAGAATGGATGAATTTTCCAGGTTTCAGTTTTTAAGTTTAAATGCTTTGAATTCAGGCAGTAAAAGAATGGAAATATGACCGGGAATTTTTTCTAATACGTTTCAACCTTGATAAAATTGAGTTTGTTTAATTTTTTTACTTGTGACTGGTGTCAGGAAACCACGAAATCACAAAGCAAAACGGATGTAATAGGCGTTCAAGGCTGATAATTGGACCTTCATTTCTGTCATTAATGGAAATTTGAAAGAAAAAATTGTCGACGTAGTAAACAAGTTCAATAAAAAATTATAGATTGATTTTGATGGAAATTGTTGATTTTTTGACAATGGAATGGACGAAGATGTTACAAATACAAAAAATTAAAGTTTTGATTGAAATAGTATGTAGATTGTAGAGAGCTGTCGAGGTGGTTGATACAGCTGTTTAATGTCACACTGAATGGTCCTATGTCATTATATGGTTGTGTTCTTATTTACCCACATAGAAAGATAGCCGGAGAATCGTCAGTGATATGTTACACATGGGCACACGCCGCATTTCCTGCAGCTACCGGAATAGTGAATGCTGAAGAGACTAACAAAACGCACACATTCTCTGCTGCTTTCGAACTTCCTACATTAAACATCCAACCGTGAAGACATACATATATTATGACACTATTGCACTGCATGAAGAAAGGATTTATAGAACCTCAACACACAGAGATTGATGACATAAAAACTAAAAAGTACTGGAACGCCGAGAACGCAAATGTTTTTAATTCAGCACTTTGCAAGGAAAAATCACATCTGGTGTACACGTAGTCGCTTACCCATTTTCAAAGATAGAAATCTGTTTTGGTTCACTACCATAGAGCTCTACCTGATTTTGATGCAAGAAAGGGAAGCTTTATTTGTTCAAGTTTTAAACTTGACAATTCCTAAACTTCAAGATCCTCATGTTGAAGTTTCTTAAATGCAGGAAACCTAAGGGTGGCTGCTTAACAATAATAAATTTAACATTTATCAAGGAGATTCTTTTCCTAAACATAGCATGAAAATATACCCTCGAATTCTCTGGTGTCTATGGATATCGTTTGCAGAAATCTGTGTCCATAACTTAGCCTTTCCATATACTTAAAACTATTTAAGGACTTGAAGTTCTAAAGCTATGAGACTTTTAGTTTGAAGGGTCAGGCTTGTGAGCAGAAGCCCTGGGGTTCGATCCCAGTGCCGATACCACCGGTGCTTTGGTGGTTCTGAACCCACCTTAAACTTTGGTTCCCTCAAAAGAGACACATATACTTAAATAAAGTCATGGCAGTGCGCTAAATGTGGGCATCTAACCAACTGAGGACCTCAGAAGGAACGCCCCTGCCACCCTCTTCTGGTCCTTTCCTTGTATTATCTCAAATTCATGCAACGACCCCATTTGAATTTTATACCTAAATAATAAATTGAAACATTTTCTTATATTTAAATTTTTTTGTGATTTCAAACTATTTGATATTGAATTGTAATGCTACAATTTCAATTGTTTCCTTTTCAGTTTCAGCTTTGGAATTAAAATTTGAATCCTTTCATTTTGAAAATTTTAAATCTTAATTCATTGACAGTTATTAATTGTAAACGATTTAAAATAAGGTAATTCAAAATTTGAAACATTTTCGAATTTCAAATTGAGCCATTCTCTGCAAGAATCTCTAACTTCGAAAATCCATATTTCCCTAGTTTTTTTTTCTTAACTTTTAGATTTTTAGTGGCATTTTCAAGTTATCAATAGTTTATTTAAGCGGATACACTAGTGTATCAGTTGTAGACAAAAATTATTTTTCACTAAAATCGTTCTATTTCATGATTATTATGGTATTTAGTTACAAAAAATTTTCATAAAATAAAAATTTATGAACAATTTATAAAGTTCTAAATCATTTTTAATCTATTAAGTCCTAATTCACTGGAGTATTTGTTCAAACAAAATAATTTTCAACGCTTAAATTTTAACATTTAACATTTCAACATTTAAATCTCATTTTTATGTTTTTCAAATCTATCTTCAATAAGCCTGACCAACCTCACAGTACAAATGCCTCTGATTTTATTTAGGACTTTACTAGGGCCGTAAAAACAACTTATAACTGTCGTCACGTAATTGTTTATAAAAAACTATGGCAATGATTAAACTTTACTTTTGTTGTCTCATTTTTTCGAGAGATATTATTCGGCAAAGAATATGTAAGAACCCATCACATTTACTCATAACACGTTAGAATACATTTTTTCTTCATTTGGAGTTTTCTTCTTTTGCACTTTTCCAGCTTAAGTTCTTGCAGAGAACGGCTTTATTACGCTTAAGTGTCTCATTCTAAAATTGAAAAAGGTTAATTTTTAAGGCTTCAAAATAAAATTTTTACAGATTTGAAAATGTCATTCAATTTTCAATGCTTAAAAAAATTTTTTAACTTTCATTTTTTGATACTTAATACTAAAATTTAAAAAAAATTGAAGGCTTTAAAATAAATCTTCGTGAATTTTTATGGTTTTCAATATTAAGAAAAATTACATTTTCAACATTAAAAATAAATTATCTTCTGAAAAACGGCCTAAAATTTTTGCCACCAAATAAAAACATATCACTATTGTGTATTAAAAATAGAACATGTTTAAAGATTTTATCTTGTGTTTGTTATACATACTTACAGTAGATATGTTAATATCGCCAAGGCCAGTTAGTATAAAAGCAAGACAAGTGGTTTAAACATTTTATGAGCTTAGAACTCTTAAGGCCTTAATTGTTTAATTAATGAAGTCTTCTTCATTGGACTTACGAATGTAGAGAACGTATTGTAAGGCACATTTTATGAAGGTATTTAGTTATTTTCTAACAATGAAGCACGTTCAAGATTTGTGAAAATGCCATTGCAAATGTCAGACTCTTTTTGACGTGCTTGCAATCCTGGGAACCGGTTGAGCTGCATTGCTCTCCAGGACGGCTGCATTCCACGACAATTACAAGTTTGTCATTATTTTTTTTGCCCCATGCATCCACGAACATGTGCATTGCGGATATATGCTACTATAAGGAAAAAAGATCAAATATTGTAAACGTCACTTTTTGTTCTCTGTTTCGTGTCTGAGGGTGGCAGAATATGAACTAATGCGGAAAAGAAAAGTTAAATGGTGTACAATGAAAAGAGTTTTCATCTTTCAAGACTTCCTGTTTTCTTAAAAACAAATGAATTTATAATCAAAGGACCTAGGAGGGGTATGCACGTAAAATTTGCAACTTCACATTAGCACTATAAATGGGCATTGGGCAGTCATATGAAATAAAATTCCTTCAAAGGGTAACCTTAACATTTAATTTTTGAGGGAGTTGTGGAGAGAGAAAGTAAAATGAAAAAAGTTATTTTTTGTAAAAAAGGCTGAACTGGAGTTTTGACGATCGAAATGTATGTTATAGTCACTATTAAGATTACTCAAAGAAGAAAGTTTAAATTTAAAATAATAAAAAAGGGGTGAAAATTTTTCTTTATCTTAAAATCGTTTCTAAGTTTACGTTTGAGAGATACACCACTTATTTTATTTGAAAAAAATGCTTCGATTGTTTGCTTTAACATATATTTTAACTAAATTTTTCATAGGGGTACTTGATGGCTAAAAAAATCTTACGCGGGGCAAATATTCGTTTATTTTATATTTTGACTCCTCTTCCCACTCTCTTCCATCATGCCACAAAAACCATCCTCTAACTCAGAATCATGTATTTTACGGAACATTAGTCGTAATTATTACTTTTTTACGTGTAATTTTCAATGGAAAAATAAAAAAATTAATTAATTTTGTTATTAAATATTAATTGTTTGCCTCTAACCCAGAATCATGTAATTTACGGAACATTAGTCGTAATTATTACTTTTTTACGTGTAATCTTCAATGGCAAAATAAAAAAATTAATTTTGTTATTAAATATTAATTGTTTGAATCATTTTTGTTTGTTTAAAAGATTATTTTTTCGCATTTTATCCCAAATTGTATTTATCCTCATAACGATAAACTAATTAGGCAATGTAAAATATCAGTATGGTCGATTAAATTTTTTGTTAATTGTTTAAGCAATTTTATATTGTTTAAATGTAACTACTGCCTGGATATATTTTTCATTTGTTTAAACAATGTTTTCCAACCTAATATAAAACATTTCCACCTCCTCTGAATAACAACTAATTAGTTCAAATCCAAAATCCGCATTATTGATCCACTTTGTTGTTAATTATTCAAATAACTGTTTATTATGTAAATGTAAATTTTGACTCGAGCTAGAAAGATAAGGGTACTTTTCTGCCATTTTTTGAACGATCTTCAACAAATTCTCCTGTGTTGTATTTTCACCATTTGCTGATCAGTTTTATACAGTTTCAATTTGTTTAAACAATTTTTTCCAACATATTATCGAACATTTCCATTTCCTTTGAGTAATATGTACTAATTAGACTAAATCGTTCTTAATTGTTTCAAAAACTGTTTATTGTTTCAATCTAACTTTTGACTGGAGCTAGAAAGAAAAGGCTAGTTTGTTGCCAACTTTTCAATGAGCTTCGTCAAATATGTCAAGTTAAGAGAATACAGGATATACGGAAATTATATGGAGTACACTTTTCTGCCTCATTTAAATTAGAAGTTACATTTAAACAATAAAAAATTATTTGAACAATTAACAAAAAAATGAATCGACCATATTGATATTTTCTATTGCCTAATCAATTTATATCTTTTCGTGGATACCGATAATTTGTTATATGTGACACAATCATCTTTGAAACAAACACAAATTGTTTGATCAATGAATATGTTATAAACAAATTAATTATTTTTAAATTTTTCCATGATAAATTCTATGTAAAAAAAGAAAAAATTACAGCCAGTATACTGCAAAATACATGATCCTCGGTCATAGGTGTGTGTATGGGGCGCATTAATAAAGGGTGCGGGGGGAGTCAAAATAGACAATAAGTGCATATGTCGCATTCAGGCAAATAATTTCAAGATGTTCCCTTAATTTACACTACTTTTATTCAAAATGGCGCCTTCCTGTATCATATTTGCAAAACAAAGGATTTTTGATAATTCCGTATTTGAAATTGGTTAAAGCATCTCTAAAACACAACTTCACACAACAATTTTGAAGTTTGAAAACCTTTTTTATATTTTCTTGAATTCAAAATTTTTTCTGTAAGCCTTATTTGTAATTATAACATAGAGGAGAGTACCCAAATATGAGACTCCAACTCTGTTTAGTATGATTGCCGGAATTCTATGGAATGAATTTAAATTTAATACAGGTCATTGTAAAGGGAATTTAGTTTACCATAAGGTGCTTAGATGAACAATTTTATCGATTTTTTTTTTTACTGAAAATACAATATATGTAAAAAAGTGCTTTTTCGAAACTCGTCAAACTATTCTTATAACATGAGATACCCCAAGAAATTGCTAATAAAATACAAAATAAAGTATTATTTCTAATGAAAAACTTAATTCTATGTTTCCGAAGTATAAATTTACTGTAATTTAGATATATTTAGTTTTTGCAGTAGTCACAAACTCCTTTGTAACCAGTTGCCCTCGCGCAGCCCAGTGTGTGTTATAAGAACGACAGGTATCTCATACTATGAGAACCACACCGTGCAACTACGCACTTACTACGCTGGACTTGTAGAATGAAAAACTTGAACACTATCGATATTTTCCTACTTACCACGAAATTACTTTTTCTTCACGGCCTGTAAGTTCGTGATAGAACCAACATAGTGGACCTCTTAGTTTTGCTGAAATCCCGCTATCTCATATTCGGGTTCCCCCATAAATGTAATTTTAAGGTTATCGCTACAGAGAAATTTTACATCAGATTGGTTCCAACCTATGGTGTTAAAATGAACTTAATACGTGCGTGGACAACTTTTCAATGCTTAACTCCCTAGGCCTTTTAAATTCGTTTTGAGGATTAATCAGGGTTGTGGAAACTAACATGTCGAAGAAAATCCAATTCCAGATGACCAAATCCAATTTTATCTGGATAACGTTTCTGTTAAAAACTACTTTCTCCGAATTTCACGAGGAGAATCTTATTTTTATACAGATGAAGATAATTAAATTAAAAATATATTTATTTCAATGGACAAGGAATACCAAGAAATTCAATCGACGTCTCTGATAAAAGCTTTTATTAAATTTTTAAACATCGGATAAAATACTTGATTAAATATTTTTAAAAATATGTTATTACATTATTTGGACATTATTTAGTTTAAATTTTATAACTTCATAACTACTCAATAATACTCTGAAGTATAATTCTCTGAAGACAAGTTTCCTTACTTCTACCTTACATACATACGTAATAAAAAATACAAAGGCACGTGTTTTATTGCGAGAAAGGTGATATGAAATGCAAATAAATATCACCAATTTCCTTGGCAAATGTTTCCTTGAAAACAGCATTTCAAACCTTGATCGTAAAATACTTGAATGTCGACCTACGTCAATTTACATTTTTCATTTCATTTGAAAATTAACCACATTTTTTCTGTTATAGAATGTTCATGGTATAATGATAATTTTTATATTAGTTCTTTAATTTTTTATTCATAAGTTTTTTTTATTATATATATCATTCTAAGAAATAACTTAAAACTCTTATATAAAGAAAACCCTGATTTAATCAATATTTTTCATAATTTGAAAGACTTTCAAATTTAGTTTGAAGTTAATCGAAAGCATCGAAAACGATGAATATGTCTTCAGTTCATGCCAGCCAAGTCGTAGTCAATATATTTATTTAGACAGGAAATGGGAAGAGGGCCAAAATTTTTTGGGGAAGAAACAAAATTATATGTTTTCCACTGACGCCGACGCTAAAAAATCTAAATGACTTGACGTAATGACGTCAGTTAGTATTTCGCGCTAAGCTGAACTGATGCGTCATATGCTTATCTTGCATCACTTTAAAAAACCATTTAATTTTTCATTTTGTTACTTGGTTTATTCTCTCGCAAATATGAATTAATCTCTTCCTTAGAAAAGTATATAGTCTTTACATTTAACACTAAAGTCAAATTAGCTCCTTTCTAAACATAGATGTAAATAAAGTCATCTTATAATTGCATACAATTTAGACAAAATAATAGAGTCCCTAATTATTGCTTCCTCGTAATAACATTTTAATTTTAGGTAATATGCATACCAGAGGAATTTAATAGAATAGAAAGCTGTGTACGGTTCCTTTTACACTTTCAGAATCTATTCTATTTGACGTGAATTATTTTCTCTTTGAAAATTATTATAAAGTATACAAATTTAATTTGAATCCCTTTTAACCTAATTCACCGAGATGAAGAAATTTGGAGGGTTCATGTCCATGATAAATTTCGAAATTTGTGAAGGATTGCTTTTCTCTTAAAACTAATGTTATGCATTTTTTGTACAATTTGCTTACGAGGAGGTATTTTATCTTCATACTTTCCGCTGTTTCATCGACATTTCTTGTGCAGATTTATTCTGTTAGGGAAATTAACAAGTAATTCTATAATGTAAATGGTGGAACGTGTCTTCAAACAGTTTTATTACAAGACGTCTTCCTCGTTGAATACTGAATCTGGTTTGAAATCCGTTCGGTGGAATTCAATCTCCATTTCTCTAAAAATTGTACTTTTGCTGTATTTTTTCCTGCGGAAATACTTTTTTTCTATTTCCCTTAAAATTTTCTATCGTAAAAAATTATCATTTAAAAAATTATTACTATTAATCATATTTATTGACATTCGATATAACACTTTTAAAATGATTTTAGTCATACATTGTTTAAATTTCCGCTCATTCAAACATTCGGGAAGTCTTAGAGTGGAAGCGATTCATTCAGGAATGTAATTGATGAAAGCAATTTCGCGTGGAAAAATATACCATGAGAGTGGCGAAGATACTACCGTGTTTACTACAGACTCTGGAATGATGTATACAATCTTTGTACACAACTACCTTTAAAAAAAAAAGTTCTTTCCTCTCGAAGTGTGTGCATTACAATCTGCGGAAAGTTTTCAAATACAGAAGTCCTGTCACTCCAAAACGTGTAACGTGCCAAAATCGCAATTCTTCGGGGGAGGAGAAAATAACATTGTGGACTTAGGTATTTATAGTTATGGAAGCATGATATAAAAATACTTTGCTTGAGTGAAAATCAGTAATATCTAAAGAGGGAGTCTGTCGAATTAAAAAAGAACGATTATAAATATAGAATTGTGTAGAATCATTATGAATTCGTTAGGATAGAGAGAAACCGATTTTTTACTTATCGATTTTTTTTCTAAAATTTAAATCTATGTTTTCAATTGTGGGTCTTTCTCCGCGAATAATTTCAATTTTTGGTTTTTCAAATTGATACATTTTAAAGTTTGAATTCTAAAATGTTAAAATTTTATTGCATTTAAATTGATTAAGAGCACCTCAATTTAAAAAATTGAAGATTTTCAAATTAAGAGGTGTTATGAAACTTCAACAGCATTGAAATTAGAAATTTCATACCTGTAAACTTGTTAATTTGTGGACTTTTTAAAATTGAAATGCTTTCTAATTTCAAAACTTAGCATTTTTATGACTTTCAAATTGAGTCCCATGTGAAATAGAATTATTGAAATTTAGAACCTTTAAGACCATATCGAATTTACCCTATTCCTACTGAATTGTTATTCTATTTGGAACAACATACATCCACACGAAATGAAATATCGAGTTCAAAATTTGGGAAATTAAATAAACGGCTCAAAGGAGCGTTTTTCTGGTTCTCAATTTTTTGTTGGATTTTTCTCCGTGGAAAAAAATATTTATTTAATTTCGTCCATTTTTTATTTAATACACATAATAATTTAAATTTGAAGAAAAACTACATGTCAACTATCCGTTATGCGTAAAACTGTTTTCCCCGCTTAATTACTTTAAACATTTGCGGCCTTTGTCTCTTGCTCTCCTAAACCATTCTATTAGAGCAGCATCCAAACCTATATTATTACTTGCTTTTGACGATTTTTTGTACTGGTATTCTTAATTTTCAACCTTATTGTTGCAATAAGCTTTCTGAGCTAACTGCTTTCACTTGACCTCAAACTTAGATTTATCTTTGAACGAAAAATGATGTCTCTTATTTTCCGTCGGCATTTTTAACAATTTTAACACAACCAAAATCGAAATATCCCACTAAACATCAAAAACAAACTAACGCATGTGCTGAAAGCTGACGCACCCATTGGCTGAGTGTATTGCCCACTTTTATCGCTCCACTACTGGTGATGTCGCATGCATGACAACGTTTCCTCGACCCCACGAGCTGAGAAACTGCCTGGGCTAGAAGTTCTAGGAAGGCCTAAACTGCGGGTCTAGTGTACAATACCTAAATTAATATATTCAATTACTAGCCCTAAATACATAAAAATAATGCATAAACATTTTAAAAAACATAAGAATTAAATATCGCATCAAAATGTAATAAATTTAAATTAGATTAAAATCCAAATTAAAAATCCTATTGAACGTCCAATAATCAAATTGATGGAAACTCTTGTTAAAAACAAGAGTCCAACGACCAAATTTGGACCACAACGAATAAACAAAAAATTCTATTGTAATCTGAAAAAAAAGATATATTAATTATTTATTATATTAATTATATATTTTTGTCCGAAAATTTTTCTTTTTTTTATGTATAATTCTTTTTTTCTTTCTTTTTTTCAGATTACAATAGAATTTTTTGTTTTTGTTTATTCGTTGTGGTCCAAATTTGGTAATTGGATTCTTGTTTTTAACAGGAGTTTGCATAAATATCGCATTTCAAAGTAGCAATAAACTGTACCACCTCTGTTGCTCTCTAACAATGGATTTGATAGATTTTCCTCATTATTTTGAGCCTTCTCTCACGCTATTCGCTCAAACTCCCTCGCATATTTGCAGATTCTCATCCTTGGTTCTCCAGCGAGAGTTTTACGAAGTTTATCTTGAATCTCGATATGAGCTTCTCCCAACCAAATTTCAACCTCCCTAATAAAACTTTGATAAATTAATTCCTGTGCATGTATGCAGTATGTCATCATATTCTGAACCGCAAAGTTTTACTTCACATCCTTAAATCCTTTACCCACGGCCATTCCTACATTTACACACCGCATTCTAGCCCATTCATCTTTGAGCTTGTACCCTATTTCTTTATTTGTCCAATAATTCTCTACACGGAGAAAAAGATATCGCACAATGATATCGCAAAACCTCTATATTGCAAGAATGCACAATATGATATCGTACATTCAGACCCTGGAGCTTTGAACGATATTATAATTCACTAATATGACAGAAAAAAATGAAGTTAAATTTTGTTGCTCTCGTCTGCTATACGGCGTCCTTAGCAGCAATGGGAAAGAGGCAGAGTATGTGTGAGTTCGAGCTATAAATCGGGACACCAGATTTAAAACAATCACAGAAAAAAGTAAAAAATTGCTTCAGGTAAGACCTGCAACTGAAGTTAGGAAAATAATTCTGAACTCGTGACGCAAAATGTAACTGACAGATGGGAATCCCCTTTTTTCTCAAATTTAATGAAGTTAGACGACGCTGGATAGCGCTGGCGTCGTAATTTTCACTATACCTTGAATAAAAATGGAGCGATTATACCATGAAAGATTATCCAGGCAAGCTTACAAATCAGAAATGATCTGCGATTGATGTGAAGTTTATCTGGCAAGGTTAATTTTTGTTCCGGTGAATCTTTCACGTGGAATCGATGTAAACTTTATCTTTAATTTTTCCTGTGATCGTTTGTTCACTACTCGAACCCTCGCAAGATCACAAAAGTAGAATTACAATGTGATAGCGTAATAAACTTAAATTCTTACGTTATAGATTGCACAATTATGCGGTATATAATGTTAAAACTTGCAATGTATAATATCACGATTTTGCACTATTATAATGCGATAATTACGATATATAGCGCAGGAATTACGATGTATATTGTAATTTATGCGATATAGTTTTCTCAGTGTAAGCATGCCGTCTTTTTATATTGCCCATACCATTTACAGTAAAAAGATTGAGGGGCCATTCACTCTCCAATCAAGGAGTTTAGCGTTTGAAATCGGTTTGAAATCAAATGTAGCAAGCATAACACTTTGCGACATGATGTAAAATTAATGGTATCTGAGAGGATCTTTTGAAAAAGATGCAATCTTTTGAAATAAGCGAAAATCAAGTGAAATCAGCCGAAATCTCTTAAACTATTCCTACACGGTAAAAAAAATTGAGCTGTGACAGGGGTATTATTCCTTATTATAGCCAAACATTTAGCCGAAAACGAACGAAGGAATTTAGAAAGATCCCTGGATCAGCGAAAATGAATATCCTTGACCATTTTCCATATACCAGGGATATCGTATAGTCAGACCCCTAATAAGTATAGCTATAATAGGGATATTAAGAATAGGTGTCTGAAGCAATTATCGGAAGAGCGCCGGTGCATTATGGGAGCAGCGAAATAAAATGGCGACGGTCTAATCGGGAGCAGTGACAGTTGAGATTTACTTTGGACAATCAAACTCTTTTTACCACTTAAAATGTGCGCGATTGTTAATATTAAATGGAGTTTAAGATGCAGTAATAATAATTTACATTTGTTTCGATTGTAGGCGATAACTATATTGAAATATCAAGAAACGCGATAAAAACAACAAACTTGACCTCCAAATGCATTACACGGATTTCAGGGAAAATCATTTTCGCGATACCAGACGAAAAATTGGCTACTGTGAGTTAATATATTTCTATAACAACTAAATTTTTTTCTAATCTGAAGATAATACAATTATACATAATCTGTCGAAAATAATAAACTTTTGAACTTAGCAATTTTGTCCGAATTCCTGATTTACGAGAACAATTTACATAAAGTAACTAAATGTGTAACTCTTCTAACTAAACGTTTTACCTAATCCAATCGTACACTTTCTTTGAGTTTAATATATTCTCGATTCACTCGTTCGCCTCAAGAATTTTTTCCGTGTGAATCATGAGCAAGTCAGTAGGAGCCAACGTGAGATTGTGAGCAATCACGAGCATTCAAGAGAGCAGTCAGTGTAGTCAGTGCATTCAGCGTGCGACCCTTTACTCCATCGCGTCGCACGGCCCTCTACAGTTTATGTGCCCGGCGAGCAGGGAGTGTGCGTATTATTGTTGACTAATAAAAAAAGTACATATAAAAAATTCGCCATAATTTTGCACCAATAGCAGGTTGGCTGTTTTATTCCAGGAAAAAAATTCCCGATCATTTCCCGGCGTTTTCCCGGTTCACAACCATTTTTAATGGTCGTTGTGATTGAAGCACTTAACCTCCTAATTTAAAAATGTTTTCATTTGAATTTATACAAACTGAAATTCAAATGAAAACACTGAAAGAGGAACCATTTACAATTTTTAACTTTATAATTAACGTTTAAATTTTTTTTATTAAAACGCTCCATAATTTACGCATATAAAATGGAAGATTCTGACACATTTCAAGTAAACCATTTTAAATTTTATAAGTTGTACAGTTCGGAGATTCTAAATTTTCAAATCTAAGCTAAAAATTGAACTAAAAATTGAACGATTATAATTTTTATTAACTGATTTTTTTATATAAAATATAAATTAAGGATCTACACTACGTAGAATAAAACTCAAAAGTTTCTTATCTTTAAAATGATTTATAAAATCGACAAAAAAAGATCTAAGAATTAATTTCTGTAAATTTTGATGGAGGCTTCTAAGCACACTTTAGAAAAAATAATTCAGGTTAAAATTGTTCATTTAACAGTAGTTATTTAAAGGTTTAGATTTTCCTTTCTCGTTAGGGAAAAGTTACAATTTTTATTTAATCCTAAGGATCAAGGCCTCATTTTATTCTTCGAAGGATTCTCTACAATTGTATTTGGGTGGTGTTAATTAAAATTTAAACTATGATTTTTGATAACAATTATAACTCTATGATTTCTCAATTAATTTTTAAAATAAAATCAACTCAAATAGAAATTTAGAGAATCCTTCGAAGAATAAAATGAGGTCTTGATTATTAGAATTAAATAAAAATTGTAACTTATCCCTAAAGTGAAAGCAAAAACTAAACCGTAAAATAACTGTTAATTAAACAATTTTAGCCTGAATATTTTTTTTCTGAAACGTGCTTAGAAGCCTCCATCAAGATTTACAGAAATTAATAATTTATCTTTTTTGTCGATTTTATAAATAATTTTAAAGATAGACAACTTTTGAGATTGATTGTACCTAGTGTACATCCTTAAGTTTATTTAAGGTCGCAACAAAATTAATAATTGTTCAATTGTTATTTATTTATCAAAAACTGTCTTTCTTTTGAAATCTTTTTAAATATTCTTTTTAAAATATTTGTTTTTAATAAAAAAATTATTTTAAATTTTCCCAGGTATCTTAAGAAAAATTGTGTATTAGAGTCCGCTCTCTGACTAATGCCGGACATGCGCTGGTAGGGGAGTGTTTTTCGTTTGGATGTTTTTTTCGCGATTTTGATTCAACAAAAATGAGTTTTTTTTTTATACAAGCATTGATTCGGTAAGTATTTAATTAATTAATATATGTACTATAAAGCATTAATCCGGTACATAGTCTATTTTCGTACAATAATTTGAGTGGCACTATTCAGAGAGACTGGGTTGAAATGGCGCTCGAAGCGATAGCGGAATGGTGGCGGTGCGATCGAGCAAAAATGAGGTGAAACGGCATTATTAACAGACCGGACTGTATCTTTAAACCTTTCAAAATCTTTAAAATGCTTATAAATTTTTTAAACTTTACTTTGGTTGAACCTTTTTGTAATAAGTTCAAATTTTAAATTATTTCTGAAAGGACTCCGCAGCAAATGTACATGAAATGGCTTTTGGTCGATTTTGATTAAACTTCGTAAAACTGTAGTTCTCAATGTCCCGATCAAAAGTGTTATGGGACAAAAAGTCCGAAAATGGACAGTTTTCGAGTTATAGGGGGTTAAACATCCAACCCTTCTAAGAAACGTTACCAAATATCTGGAAAACTGGAGCTCTGCGAAAAAAATGTTCCCTATGAAAGTTATTGGGCTCTAACAGGAAAATGCAAAGAAAGTCATGGCCTTAAGACACAGGTCATTTTTCAGGGTCATTAATGTGAACTTGTAATTTATTGCTAATATTCAGCCAATAAAGACAATATATGAAGAGGAAATCAATATAGAACCCATAATGGTAAGAAATGAGAATGACTTAGTCAACAACCAGCCAATGAAGGCAAGTCATGATTGCAATTTAGTAATTATCGAGCCAATGAAGGCAAGACATGAGCGAGATTTAGTGATTATCTAGCCAATGAAGGCAAGATTTGTCCAGGATGTTGTCAATATCTAGCCAATGAAGGTATGAAATGAGCTTGATTTAGACAATATCCGGCCAATGAAGGC
>NC_046663.1:102073309-102080239 GCF_010883055.1 Belonocnema kinseyi | reverse complement strand
ATCTAGCCAATGAAGGCAAGATTTGTCCAGGATGTTGTCAATATCTAGCCAATGAAGGTATGAAATGAGCTTGATTTAGACAATATCCGGCCAATGAAGGCAAGTCATGAATTCGATTTAGTCATTATCTAGCCAATGAAGGCAAGATATGAGCGAGATTTAGTCATTATCTAGCCAATGAAGGCAAGATTTGTCCAGGATGTTGTCAATATCTAGCCAATGAAGGCAAGATTTGTCCAGGATGTTGTCAATATCTAGCCAATGAAGGCATGAAATGAGCTTGATTTAGACAATAATATTCTCATTTCTTGCCTTTATGGGTTCTATATTGATTTCCTCGTTTTATCTTGTCTTTATTGGCCGAATATTAGGAATAAATGACAAGTTCAGTTTGACTGACCTTGAAAAATGACCTGTGTCTTAAGGCCATGACTTTCTTTGCATTTCCCTGTTAGAACCCAATAACTTTCATAGGGAACATTTTTTTCGCAGAGCTGCAGTTTTCGAGATATTTGGCAATGTTTCTTAAAGGGGTTGGATGTTTAACCCTCTATAACTCGAAAACTGTCCATTTTCGGACTTTGTGCTCCATAACACTTTCGATCCAGACATTGAGAACTACAATTTTACTAAGTTTAATCAATATCGGCCGAAAGCCATTTCATGTACATGTGCTGCGGGGTTCTCTTTACAAAACTTCTCAATAATTATGAAAATTATTCTAAAATTTTCTAAATTTATCTAAAAATCCTTCAAAGTTTAAAAAAATTGCTTTCAAATCTTAAAGATTCTTTTTTGACAATTTTGAAAATCCTTTTAAATTAAAAAAATATTCTTTTGAAATTAAGTGTTCAGAATCAAAAATCATTTTCAGTTTTTTACAAAAAAAGTTAATAATTTCTTTATCCATTTGAAGCCTTTAAAAATGCTTATACATTTAAAACAAACCTTGGCCAATTACAGGCATCGTACTGAGCATACATAAGAACAACATAACCTGATGCCTCAGTTTCAGGTTAGCCCTGAAGAAGTGAACTGCAATGTTCACGAAACGTCGGGAAAATGCTTAGTTTTGTACACGATTGGAATTTTTGAAAACTTTTTTGAAAATCAACGTGATGAGGAAGGAGAACTCTACGGCCCCGGCATAGCAGGTTAACTCGTAAGTCACTACAATCAAGTTATACACTGTAATTTGTGTTTAAACGCGTTTTACCGAAAGTAGTGTTTTTTTATCTGCCGAGTAAGACTTTTCATAAAAGTATTGGCCGATTTTAATTTTTTTTTTTTCAATGATTCAGTAAACATACTGCTATGTTTTCCCGAGTATGCTTTGCAAAATTTTATTTTGTTACATTTTTATAGCCTCTAATAGGACAAAAAATGACGTAAAAATTAAAAAAATTTACAAATTGTTGCATAATTTTTACAAATTGCAAAATAAAAAAAGTCTGTCTCGGGAAAACATAGTCAACATAACTATGATTATAAAGAATGTCAATTTTTTTATTACAGTTTACCCAATTGCCCAAACTTTACTTGAGCGGAATCCATGCAGTTTCAAGATCAATGTTATCAACCGCTCAATTTCAGGCCTCGAGAGTAGAGGACACCTTAAATGATTTCAGCCTTATCTAAAGGACATCATTTTGCAGTAGCTCCTTCCGAAATTCCGAAAGAATAAATCATCAGGATGGCCAATATTTTCCGCCAAGCTCAAGTCCCCTCCCCAAACTTAACAAAACAAGAAAAAACCGCAATTAAAGAACTCAATAGGAATAAAGACATCATATTATTACCCGCAGACAAATGCAACACGACAGTAATCGTGAATAAAGAAGACTGTAACAACAAAATCATGGATCTTCTAACTGAGGATACATACACAAAACTTAAAAAGGACCCCACAAAAACAATAGGCAGTAAAACAAAAACCGTTCTCAAAGACTCTAAACTTGACAGCCAAACAATATCTAAATTAATACCTACTAATCCCATCTCTCCCAGACTTTATGGGCTCCCAAAAATCCACAAAAATAACATTCCAATCAGAACGATCGTCAGCGCAATAAACTCATAAACTGATAACCTTGAACGTTTACTCGACACAGAACTAAATCCTTTTACAGAAAACTTGATCACTCACGTCTAAAACTCATTTGACTTATCAAAAAGATTCAACAGATTAGCATTCAATTCCAAGACATCATAGTGAGTTTCAACATAGTATCTCTTTACGAAAGTACCAATCTCTCATACAATTGATATTATTAAAACTTTCGCAAACTTCCCTTCCGATAGAACACTGTCTCAAAAAAACTTACTTCTCTTTCAATAAACAATTCTACGAACAAACCTCAGGAGCAGCAACGGGACCCTCAATCTCACCCGTAATAGCCAACATCGTTATGGAAGATCTAGAAACTAAAATCTTCAACCGATCCAAGCTTAAACCGGAATTTTGGTTCTGTTACGTTAATGACACTTTTGTCATCTGGCGACATGGGCTAGATGAACTAAATAAGTTTTTCGATTTCATCAATTGATTACATTATAATGTCCCATTCACCATCGAAATTGAACAAAACGGAAAATTATCTTTCTTGGACATATTAGTTTACAAAATATCTGATAACACATTAGGACATGAAGTTTACAGAAAATTCACCCATACATATTGATACCTACATGCCTCTTCCCACCACTACCCACCTCAAAAACAATCAGGCATCAACTCCCGTGTGTACAGAGCTGTCTCTGCAATAGGTATAAAGATAACTTGCAAAAGGAATTACGAAACTTTAAACAAATCCTAATACAGAACGATTAAACAAACAAAAAATTGATAAAGCAATAAGAAAATACACTCAAAAAAACAAGTCAACACAACCTTCTAAAGAAAGAGAGAGAAGCGACCACCACCCTACCCTACATCCAACGTGTCACAGAAAAAATAGGAAAAATTCTCAACAAACACAACATCAAAAATATATTTATACCACCCGCGAAATTAGGAAAACTACTAAGTAACACTAAAGAAAAAAAGGCACCCTTCAGTGATCCGGGAGTGTATAAAATCCCTTGTTCTTATAACAAAGTCTATATTGGAGGAACCGGGCGAGCGGTAAGCCAACGTATAAAGTAAGATGAGAGTAAAGTCAAGCTAAAACGTTTCACGCAATCAGCACTAGCTGAGCGTTATATCGAAACGGAACATAAAGTTTTATTTGACAAAACAACAGTCATCGCAAAAACACAATATCTTTCCAAGAAAACATAAAGAAGCAATCGAAATCTTAAAATACCCTGACAACATCAATAGGGTCAATGGATATAATACCAACCGATTTGGCTTTCCGTCCTCCCGGATTAAACAAAAAAAAAGACTTACTTGGCCCTCAGGTTCGACTGCTCCCCGCGGTCGGGCGCTCTGGCCAATCACAGGCCTCGTACATAGTAAACATAAGAACAACATAACCTGATACTTTTAACTTAGTTGTCGATTAAGCCTTTAAAGTTACAGTATAATCATAATGAAAATTGGAAAAGTTAGAAGTCGATAAGCGAAATGTAATTAGAAAAGTTGAAGCTTGTATGGATTAAAAATTTGATTTTTTACCAAAATTTTAGTGCCTGAGAGTTTATTATTTTCATTTGAAATTTCATGCTTCGACACACACACAGACTAAACTTAGCTGGAATTTAAGAACAAGGTCTGCGAAAAATATTTTATGTAAAAATCAGTATTTCCCGAGATGCGTCACGAAGTGCAATAAATCTGTATTTCCAGAGATTTTTCGACAATATATTGCGTAATAATTCAGTAAACTTTTAGAATAAATCTTCCTTTCTTAATGTAAATACTCATATACGTGCACATATTATTGAATATATATTTTATTAGGCACTGTCTGTGGTCATGGAGTTTTCCGTAACTTTTGCCCTGAACGAGCTGGAAAAGGCGTTAGAATTACGGCAAATTTCATTACGTTATTCCTGAACGACCTAGAAAAGGGGTTAAAGTTACGGAGAATACCGTAATCACAGACAGTGTGATTTCAGTATTCATTAAATACTTTATTATTCATTAAATATTTTGTTAATCATTATTTTATGTTTTTATCGTACAATGTAATACTGCCCGAAATCGATATTTAATACTGTCCGTTTTTCATATAAAACTATTCTTTTGTTTAACCCTGCCTCTTAGAATATAACCTGAGTGCTTGAGTCTAAAACTCGTACACTCCCTTGTACTCAATAAATTATAAAATTCTAGAAAAATGTCTCTAATCTTTTTCCTATCTAGCGTTGTTTTTCAAATTTTTGCGAAAATATGTAAAAAATCCTTGAAGGTTTTTTTTTTTTAACATTACAAGTTTTTGTTGCGATGAAAAACAGAAAAGGACTGTTATGTTATGCTGTTCTTTATTTTGAGAAAACCCAAAAATTTTATTGTTGAGAAAAAAATCAATCTTAAAAGATTTTGTCGATATTGTCGCAAAAATATAGAAAATAACGTGAGATAGAAAAAAGTGTCAAGAGACAGTTTTTTAGAACTTTTTTAGAAAAATAATTTTATTTCTTTGAAGTTTTTCATATCTTGCGGCGTTAAAAAACTTGGGTTTTCTTTAGCATCTGTAGATCTTAAAAAGTGAGATGTTACCCTCTAACATTCAAAATGTTCAACGGAAAAATCCGAGGTATAACATGTATGGTTATGTCAAATAACGTATGTGAATATTTGAGAAGTTTACTTATTTATGGTCATTTAAAGAATTAATAGAAAACTTATTTGTCAATTTTAAATTAAACTTTAATGTTCGTGCACGAACGAAAAACAGCTAAAGAGCATGGAATGTCGATCAGATGTTGCATTAAGTCAAGTTGAGGTTATATTCAATATTTCTAATTCAAAATAAAAAGGGGGTAGAAATCGAAGAATGAATGATCTCTAATCTGAATGAAATATTCTGGCTATTTTAAGTTACTTAAAGTCCAATTTTATTTCAAATTTATAAATCTTTTGTCAAAGATGTTAAATCAATAAAACTAAAACATAAGATCATTGTTCCCTTCTTTAGACAGAAAAAAGTCATTATCCAATTTTATTTAAGGACATTTAATTTTTATTCTTTGGAAATGTTCCAAAATTGTAATATTCCATAATTTTAATATTGAAAATATATAGCTGTCAAGTATTGTCGTGAAATTGCAATACGCGATACGGTTGCGCTCGGACGATTTTAACATCTGAATGTGTTTCAGTTTAACATAAAAATATTTGTATGCCTAACATATCAAAAAGATGTTAAATGTTTGGCATGAATATTTGCATGTTAGATGCTACAATCTTACCATTTCAACATCTACATTCCCAGGAAACAAAAATCCATTCACTTCTCTTGAATGGGTTTCGAAGGCTTTTGAATTGTGTATCTGTCACTGGAATTTCAAATTGCCGCCGATTTGTTTTTTAAAGACTTTTATTCGTTATAATTTTGTTAACTAATTTATATGCCGTAAAAGACTACTAACTTAAATAGCAAAAGGAATCTACTAGACCTGCGCATAATTTCTTTTAATCTTTCAATAATTTACAAATTTAAAAAATCGGTTAAAATATGGCAGCTTAACCCAAAAAACTCGGTCTTATTCAAAAAGAAGGAAACCGATTCAATATAACCTTGCTTGAAATGGTCATTGCAGTACATGGCAGATTCGAAGCTGCTTGAGAAAATGACCGATTCACATAGTCGCAAACCGATTCTGCTTTAACTTTCTGAATCTGCAGATGACAGATACGCAATACAGAGTCGTCTTTTCAATGCATTCTTTTTTCCTGGCTTTGAGCATCCATTTTTCTCCGTGTGGTAAGTAGGTAAGATACGTATCGTCTTATAGCATTATAAACCAACCAATTTTAGTCCAAAATAATTATGTGACTTGAACATAGACTGCCTGCGTGATTTAAAATGAATATGTTTAACAGACTCGATATACAAGTTGGAAAAATTCCACAAACATTATTCACTGTAGTCAGGAAATTCTGAATCATAATCTATGAACCATAGCCATAAATATATTTGTGCAAAGTCGGACGATTCCCGCGTGTTTCTGCCGGTATTTCGGTAGTATAATGGTATATTTTCCTGCGGGACGACAATTAGTCTAGGAGCCAGGTACACCCTGGTGGCCTTTTCAATTCGGATGCAGCCACCAAGGTTTTTCTTATGTATTTTGACCCGCTGAATCCAAATTTTTTGGGTGGCTCGTCGCCCGAGTGGTCGTTTAATTGTTATTCACATTTTTTTAATAACAAATAGAAAAATTTACTTTTTCGGCAAATAAAAAATATTTTCGGTTTCTTCTGCAGATTTTGAAAAGGAAAGGTTCTTAATAATTTTTACCTTCGACCCTTAGTTTCTGAGAAAAAAATTGGTAAAGTTTTGAAAAATGCCATTTTTTCAATTTTTGACACTAGGCCAGGAGAACCCTGAATACTTTTTTTATAATCCAAGTCCACGTCATATTTCCTTAACATGTATATTATTATTAAAAAATATTTCCGATTCGCTTAAACGAATAACTTTCGAGTGAGACGAGTTGAAAGTTCAAGGGTTTTCGAGCGCGCGCGGCTGACATGGACGTGTATGTATCTAACTGTAATCGCTTTGAACGGCGTGGATTAATAATTCCTGTATCGTTAATTTCTGTATCGTTACATTCAGTCTCTGCTTCATGATTATTAGCTGTGTCAGAAATTTGATTATGGAAACGCTTCAAAGTTTTTTTATGTGTGTAGTTTTTGTAACAATTGGCTAAGTGATACTGAAATTTTTCTAAAAAAAAAAAAAGAAAATAACAAAACGTTTTCAATTTAAAACTTCACTTAAATTGAATTCAAATGTTAAAATGAGAGTCATGTTG
>NC_046663.1:102065265-102073209 GCF_010883055.1 Belonocnema kinseyi | reverse complement strand
TTACCAATTTTTTTCTCAGAAACTAAGGGTCAGAGGTAAAAATTACTAAGAACCTTTTCTTTTCAAAATCTGCTGAAGAAACCGAAAATATTTTTTATTTGCTGAAAAAGTCAATTTTTCTATTTGTTATTAAAAAAATGTTAATAACAATTAAGCGACCACTCGGGCGACGAGCCACCCAAAAAATTTGGATTCAGCGGGTCAAAATACATAAGAAAAACCTTGGTGGCTGCATCCGAATTGAAAAGGCCACCAGGGTAACTTGACAGCAACCGTTTGACAGCTTCTTCCGCTGTTTTTAGTACTCAAAACCACCATGTTTTAAGTTAAGCGTTGTTGTTAGTCTTTTACTTAAGTAGCAAGAAGAATTCCCTAATGAATTAACTGCGGGATCAATGTACTCTTAACTCGTATAAGAAGTACTTATCGGCTTTGTACATGACAGTTAAATCTTGAAATTAAAGTAATATTTGACGTTGTTTGTCATTGAAAAGCATCGGAACTTTTCACCTTTTTTAATATTTAATCATATTTATGGGTTTTGGAGTTTTTACTATGATTCTTTGATTGAATGTACTGAAACATTATTTTATTATGATTGCTAAATTGACATGGTGCCATGCTGCCAACCCTCAAAAGTGGTTATTTCACTAAATCAATAAAGTAACCAATCACTGATTGTCAGTGACCCATTTCTAGCTATTTGAATCAGTAAAATTTCACTGACTCAGATTTAGAGAGTCGAACTGGTCGAACTGTCAAGCGTGAAATCAGATGGAGTCAGGCGGAGTTGAGAGCAATCAGAGCGAATCTACAGGTCTAGATGGGAGTCGACAGCAATCAATGGACTTTCAGCGAATGTTCATTGTAATCAGTGACACGTCGCTATTGAAATCACATTTAGCTTACAAAGAAAGAAGCAATCGTTTGAAATCCTATGAAATCCGAAATTAACTCTTATGAAATCACATGCAATCGTCGGCAGATTCATCTGATTTTAGATTGAATGGCCCCTCGCATCCCTTTTGATACTCCCTCTCGAATCAAGTTTAACGTCTCTCTATCTTCTGCTTCCCTCACTGACTATCACACGAAGAAAACGATATCGTATGAATTGCAATATAGACAGTTATTCCTGCTCTATATAACGTAATTATCGCATTATAATAGCGTAAAATAGTGATACCGTACATTGCAAGATTTTACGTTATATTATTTTCTTATATTATATATACGAGGGTTCTAGTAGGGGCCAAGTGATATTAGTGCATTATAATATCGTATAAAGCTCCGGAACCTGCTTCTACGTTATCATATTAAGCTTTGTTTCAATGTAGAGTTTTTGCGATATCATTGTGCAACATCTTTTTCTCCGTGCAGTTTTTCTCCCCTCAATGAAGAATTATTGTTCTATATCCCTCAGTTTCTCTTGTAAGCAGACTTAATGGGGGAGAATACGACGTCCGTGGCGACAAAGTTTTAATCTGGATTCCTAAAATATTTATTACGCCAAACACGAATCTGAAAGTTTTAAATCAATATCTCGAACAGTTTTCGAAATATTGATATCTTGAACATTTTACGATATTTCGATTCTTTGATGTTAAAATTATTGATTTTTGTTTTTGATTAACATAATTTGTGAATATTGCTTTCGACGGTATTCTGCGAGAAACACGAAATTGTTAAATCGATATCTCGAATGGTGTTCGAGATATCGCTTTTTTCTGTTAAATAGAATAATCGAACAATTTAGGTCTCACCCCCTACCTTTTCCAACCTCTAACCGGGGTCGGGATGGCATCCCTGTGACCATCTGTGACTTGTCACAGAAATAATGTAAGGTCACACTCCTACCCCTGTTCAAACGCCTCATAGCGTTTTAACGTCCGTGAGTACAGATAAGAGACCACACAAGCGTACCCAAAACCGTGTGCAAATGTATAATCGTTTAAAATTGTTAAAAAGTAATTGAAATCATTGAATTTTCATCTAATTAAAAAAATATGCTGCTGTAGCCGTTTTGACATATTTTTAATCTGTGTATTTTTAAAGGACATAAACGAATAAATTTCTATTTGAAAATCTACAGTTCTCACCTATAAATCTTAATTAAAATATGAAAAAACCACCTACATTGATGATCCAGTAGGTAAAAAATATATAATCATCCAGAAATTATTGCGGACGAAAACGCAAAATGTTCTGCTAATTCGTCCGGAATTGGTGCACCCATATTCCCCCAAGAAAGGTAAAGGTAGCTTCTCGTTGAAACTTGAAATATAATTTCTCAATTGATAAAATTATACTAAATTTATTAATTCGCCCATATACTTATTAAAAAGAGAAAGGTTAAGAATTCGTCAAAACATAGCATTTTCTTTGAATTAGTTCAAATTTTTGTCTACACTGGCTCTTAATTTCTTGAAAATATTTCTAGCACAGATTTCAGAACTGAAAAAATCTTGATTTTAGTTACATCTAACAAATTTTTCATTATTATGCATTTGCAAACGGTTTTGGGTACGCGTGTGTGGTTCCTGAACTGTCCTCCCTGACCTCCCTACTACACTATACTACAATATATTATATTATATTTACTCTAACGAAGTCCTGACGACATCCTTGATCCTCGAATCGCAAAAATCGATGAACCGTTCTCCGCCTGTGAGAGAGGCGTGCCATCGATGACGTCACTTGTGATGACCTCATCGACCTTTACGTTTCACTGTAGGCTTGTAGAGGTGGAGCTGGTAGAGTATGGGAGTCTATAGGTCTTTCATTTCGTAGGCCTCGAGAAACTTACCTGTCGGTAAGCTGGTGTTTACCAATAATTTTCACCGGCCGGCCTTTGATTGCCTCCTTACGATTGCTTTGTACACGGTCAGTGTCTTCACTTCCGGTAAAAATTCATTAATTCTATTATGTGCTTCTTCACGGCTGGTTAATCTGATACAAGACAATCCCCCATTGTAATTAACGATTTGAATAATCAGTTTCAGTCTAACCTCCTTCTGGTTCCACATTTTGTAATGATATATTTTATATTGTCGAAAGACCATTGAATTATCAGTCAAATGATCCCAAGTTCAATCTGTTTTATCAATTCTGTTAAATGATGTTTAATATAAAACGAGATATAAACTGTGAAAATTGTACCTACGAATTTATTGAATTTTGAATAACTGCGGAAATAATTAACATCCTTTAATGTTCCTCGGCTTATTTTCAAGCCGAAACCCTATACAAGGTATTCTCAAATTTACTTTAAATTTTAGAAACTTCTTTCTGTAAATCCGTGAAGCTGTCAATTTAAAAAAGGAAATAAGAATAAAATGTCTGATCTGCTACTAATCGAGTGCGTCTTGGGACCGTATATTTTAAATTAAATTTGGAAGAAATATATAGAATTTCAGCTTCACAAAGAGTCTACAAAAATAAAATGTTCATATCTTTCAAAGTTATTCGTAATTGAACCATACAGTCGTTGAATTTCCATATTTAGAAATCGTTTCAACAAGCTCGTATAAAGTAGAATTTGAATTAAATTCAATAATGGAATTTCAACAAAGCTACTGGAAATTTGAAAGTTTTCATTTTAAAAATGAGAGTGTACATTTACCGAAAAAATTCGGTTATTTGTACCGAAATGTCGGTACCCATAGCACGTGTAGGCCCTGCCTTAAAAATAATTTAGTAGAAAATATTTTTTCTAAATAAAAGATAATCAATAAAGAAATTTAAGTAAAATGCAATCCAAATTCAAATTAGCAAAATAAATCAATCAAAGAAGGCTTGAAAGGAATAAAGCATAAAATATTGTAATAATTAATTTTTTTTAAACGTGATTTTGAAGACTCATTTAATTTTGCTTCATAATTTACTGATATTTCAGAATTGTTTCAAGTAGTGAATAAAACTATTTTCAGTTTTCCATAAATGAAAAAGATGATTTTCTGAAAGTAGGGTTCAATTTTATAGAATTGCTCATCGCAAAGAATAGCTTTCTGGCGGAACAAAAATGAATCAACACATTGCATTATTAGTAAAATTATCTTCTGATCAGTTTAAAACTTTTGCTGTTGTTAAATGCGATCATTTAATAAAATCTTATCACTTTGTTTTCATCAGATTATAGTCGAAATATTTGATTTTTGAAAAATGTAATCCTGCTTACAATATTTGATAACATAAACTCGAAATACTGTTGACTTTTCTCTGCATTCTTGATTACCTGTCTTCTTAAGTTTTGAAAAGTTAAGATCAGATTTAATGAATTAAAGGCTGCTTATTTAGCAATCACTCGATCGTACACCGTCACTGAGGAATGCGACATTCAGTTGATAAATCACTAAGTACGCGCATGCAAAATTGACATTTAAAAGGTAGATTACATTCCATTCAAGTCACATTAATTTTCTCATAGGAAACTTTCATTCATATTTTAGACTTTGTTTTTTAAAATTTGAATTTGTGATTCAAAAATGTTAATTTTATTAGAATTTTAACTCTGATTTTCTGCTGTGTTTTAAATGATTATATTATTACTAAAAGAACGAATAGACGATTCAAACTGTTCCACATATAAATTGTTGAGGTTTCCTGCCATTCTTATGCAATAAACTCTTTTCAATATGAAAGTATGGTGCCGTTCTAATCACAGTTTGAAGATAACATTGAGGATAATATTAGTTTTCAACTATTGATAATTACAGTTTTTAATGACTATCCGTTTTGTAAGGTGTAGTTTTTCTTACGAGTTAAATCCTCTACCTGTAATTATTTTTCTTTATGTTTATTTTTAGTAGATGGAAATAAATTCTGAAATTTAGATATTGATCTTCTTAAATTCAGCTACATTTTTTCTGAGTTTAGGGTGTAGAATTGGTTGGTTTACCATTTTACTGTCTTGAATTTTAGTTTTAAAATGTTCAGTGCATGTTAATTTTGAAATATTTTAATTTAAGCTTTACAGTATATAAAGTCTAAATTGAACATTATTGCATTTCACGGCCGTAACTTAAACTTGATCAATTTTCCATAGTTTTAATTCTCCATTTTCCAGAGTTGGAAATTTTACTGTAATTAGCCTGATTTTAAAATCTTTAATTTGAAGTCGATAAATTATTCAGGTTTCAGATTTTAATCTGTTCAATTGTTTTATGGCATTAAATATATTTTATGGGTTTGAAATCAATATTACCCCGTACAGGCGTATATGATGTTTAAATCAATATATAGGTAAAGCAATCTATAAGATGTCGCGTTTTTACTTGTCAGTGAAATAAATCCGTGAAATTCGCCGAAATTCCAGTAATAATTGACTGATTTCTCAGTAATAAAACGTTACTTTCAAAGACAGATCCTAACATTTTCATTCGTATTTCTACACGAAACTCTCGCTTTCAGTAAAGTGTCGGGGGTTGCCTTCAAATAGCCTTGGACTGGTTCCGGGGGGATCGAAACGAAAACAGCGAGAGCCGCCTTACTCGTTTCTAATTGAAATATAATTTAAAAAATTTGTCAGTGTGTAACGGAATCAATACGACAAACCAGCAAAAGCCTTGTGCACCCTAAGAACACGGAGCGATCCAAGGACTACCGCTTTCTGCATTTTCCCCACATGTGTTTCAGCATATTGTTGACACGCAAGGATGCTTTTTAGGCCATTAGCAAGTGAAAGCTTGGCACCTCCAAGAGCGCTGATGATAAGGACGATTAGTTTAACAGAATATTCCGGGTACAATCGTCGCAACTCCCTTATAAGGTCTCGATATCTCTCTTTCTTTTCATTCTCCTTGGTTATGATGTTTTTGTCAGCTGGTGCTGAAAATTCGATAACGAACATGGTTCGCTTCTCGAAGTCAAGAAGGGCCATGTCAGGCTTCGACTGAGCAACAAAACAATTGTCGAGAATACAAAGTTCCAGTATATGCGGCACTTCCCATTCTCGGCAATTGACTCAATTTTCTTAGGAGCTTTTAGAGGAGCGATATTAAAGTTAATGTCGTAAGAGTGGCAGAGATGGTAATAAAGCACTCTTAGTGCCGCATTGTGCCTTTGAATGTAGGTCGTTCCCGCGTGAGTTGGACAACTAGATAGTATGTGAGCTAAATGCTCGGGGTGTGCATGGCACGCCCTGCAGCTATCATCGGGAATGTCTTGGCTCAAAATGTGTCGACGGTATGTTAAGGTGGAAATAACACCGTCTTTGTATGCAAAAATGAAACCCTCCGCACCAGACTTCAATCCGGGCGATTTAAGGAAAGCAAACGTTAGCTCACAAGACATTGACTGATCCTTCACATTTCTGTGGAAGATACCGTGCATCCTCTTATCAAGGAGCTGTTCATGAAAGTTTTTCTCTTGTTCTTTCTAAATCTGGGCTTTCAGGAGTGAGTACTCGAGATAGATAACATTTGATGCATTTAGCACACCCCTAATACTGAAGTTAAGTCCGAGTGTTTCAGCCGCCTCCTCCGCTGCTTTGTACAGAAACGCTCCTTTGCTCACTTCTTTGTGATTCCTGACCATTTTAAGAAGAGGGTCTCTTCCATTTGCAACTCTATGTGCTGTACCCAGAATAATCCTGTTGTGAAGACATTCAAGACTCAATATTCCGCGACCACCTTGACGGCGTGAGATGTACAGTTGCGGAATGGAAGACTTAAGATGCATGCTTTTGTTCATGTGCATAACCTTTCTTGTCCCGATATCAAGGGATCTGAGGTCGTTTTTCGTCCATGGAACTACTCCAAATGAATAGAGTACTACCGGGATAGCAAGCATGTTCGTTGCAGATACTTTGTTCCTCACCGACAGTTGGGAAAACCAAATCTGCCGGATGAGACGTTTGTATCTGCTTCGGAGAGTATCCTTTATAGATGTCACATCCTGAATGCGGCTCTGTGGCACGCCCAGGTATGTATAAGTTTCTCCAGCACAAAGGTGTCGTATAGCGCTTTTATCAGCGAGCTCAGGTTCTTCAGGGATGCCATTAAGTTTTCCTCGCTTCAAATAAACCTTGGCGCATTTGTCTAACCCAAATTCCATTCCAATGTCTTTAGTATATCGCTCGACAATCCCTAGAGCTAGATGTAGTTGCTCTTTGTTTTTAGCATAGATCTTAAGATCGTCCATGTAAAATACATGACTGACCTTGCACTTTCGATTTGCAGGTTTGCCGCACAAGTACCCGTCGGAATGGCGAAGTGCTAGAGATAGTGTCAATAATGTAAGGCAAAAGAGAAGTGGGCTCATGGTGTCGCCCTGAAAGACACCTCTCTGAAAGGTGACCTTGTTAGTTGTCACACGATTTTTTCCAGATGAGATAGTAAATCTGGTTTTCCAAAGAGGCATCAATCTCTCTGTGCAACTAACTATTTGCGGATGAACCTTTAAGATTTCCAAAAGATAGATGATAAGTCTATGGGAGGTCGAATCGAAAGCTTTCCGATAATCAATCCAGGCCATCGATAGGTCACGCTGGTAGAATGCTGCATCTTTGCAGACACATCTCTCGATGAGCAGGTTCTCCCGACATCCCGCTACGCCTTTCTTTGAGCCTCGCTGTTCATACATTTCTTGCCACACAGGTTCAATAGCCCGAACAATCTTATCATTTAAGATAGCTGTGAATATCTTATAAAGTGTGTTTTTTGAGGTCAGAAAAGACAAGTGATTGGCCTGTAATTCTTCGAGTTAGCTAAGTTGCCTATTTTCGGCAGGAGTATTGTGCGCCCTTCCACCAACCACTCCGGAATCGGCTCTTCCGACTTTAAATATGAGATGAAAATACGGGCCAAATGCTGATGATTTGAAGAAAACTTCTTCCACCAGAAGGTTTTGATACAATCTGGTCCCGGTGCGGAATATTTCTTCATCCCTCTTAATACTTTTTTCACCTCCTCGTTAGTGATGGGTGGGCATTCTTTATCAGGTGTT
>NC_046663.1:102063063-102065165 GCF_010883055.1 Belonocnema kinseyi | reverse complement strand
CAGCAGTTCTGGGATGGCTGAGAACGGGGTGACTGAACGCAAGAGTTTGGTGTACTGCTCTTATTATATTTGAGCCGGTGAGAAATTTTTCATTGAGTGTAATCAGTACGAATTTTCACCGATTTCGACTGAAATTGATTTACCCCGTGTTGAAATTGCTTCTTTATGCCTAAACTAAATATTGGCTCCTACGAGGCCGCAGGCAGATTTTCTAGCTAGAAAAATCTAGGCTTTCCCTCTGCTGACCCTCAACAGAGGTTATTGTCGTGTGCTACTTGACTTAAATTATTTATGAACTCTCTTTTAGCACTATATTTTTCAATAAAAATGGATCAAAATCTTTATTCATAAAGATATATTTTAAAAACAATTTGCTATCAATTAATTATTTTCTCGAGGGGACCTTGAAAAGCACTTGACAGGTAAAATGGGTAATACAGCGTGAATGCAAAAAAGTACATTAATGTTATTATGCCTAATTATACTCAAATTTAAAAAAGGAAACATTTTAAAATAACCGAGTTGCTAACTTTTAAAATTTTCATTTTTTCTAATAAAATTTAAAACGTTTGGTGCTTTGAAAATTTGAAAATAATTTTTCCTAAACATTGATTTAATTTCAAATCATTTAAGTACGTTTAAAAATGATGTCTAAGAAATCGAGATTTAAGAAACTTTTTTCCTAAGTTCGAAAGTTTCGGATGAATAATGGCTTATTTTTCCCAGGAAAACATTCTCTGCAATTCTACTGTTTCCAATCTTGAAAGTAAATTTCGCTATGGCTTTTTCAAACAATTTCCAAAATTTCCTTCCCTGTTCTTTGTCGTGCGGCGCAGTCTATTCGCTTTGTTGGAACGGTGGCTACAGAGTTTTAAAAAAGACGTGTTTTGGGGTTGCAAATACGACTCATGGCCATTACTGGGTTAAGATATAAAATATTAAAAAGTGGGTGTTTTATTGCTTATTTGAGAAAATGAGCGATAAGTGGTTTTTGAGATTTGACAATGTGAATCTTGTATTTTTCCCGGTAGGTCAAATTTGGGGTATTTCCAAATGCATGATTTACAGTTATGAAGGAAGGGAAATGAAAGTGTTGCAACAGTTACATGAAAATCTTTTTATTTAGAATTTCTCTCGAATTTTTTCAACAAGAAATGCTTACTATTCGCGACATTTTTGACATTCGATGCACATCGGTTCTTGCTACTTTAAGCTTTTTTCAACTTAATTGCCATACATCTGATGGAAAAAATCAAATTTTTGCATAATTTATTGGAAATTATCATGAAAAATCGATAAATAACAAATAAATGTACATAAACATACTTACATTCAACAAACGAACGAAACTCATTTACTTGAGAACAATATTTAGAAATTCCAGCTCGCAACACTTTAACACACGTTAAAGGCACACAGGTGCTGATTCGCACCAATTCGATTTTCTCGTCCTTCTATCTCGGCGAGATGAACGAAATTGGAACTAACCGAACTTGAGCCTGAAACCTTGGGGTTCGAGTATATTAATCGTGGTGGGGATAATCCCGTACATCTGTCTAAGATTAAATGCTACCAAGTTTTAAAAAACGACTGTGCCAAATTCGCACCAATGTACCTTTTGAGGGTTAAGACGGGCGGGAAGCCCCTGAAGAGCTCCCTTGGCTCTCATGCTATAAAGCCTATTGTACCACGCCCTTAACTATTCGCTCGCAGTAGTTGACTCCAAACCTCTTGGTGAAGCCTGCTATGTCCCAGGTTCCTTAAAATGGTACCCAATGGTTTGCTGCCTAAGCCTAGCTAATGCCCAGCTCTGACATAATACACGCAAATATGTTTTCTCATCTTTGGCGTATTGATAGTTCAAGTGGTTGTACCCAGTGACCATTCAATCCACTATCCTTATGTTGTTTTGCCCAGCGGGCACGAGAAAAGCGACTTTCGTGTCTGTAGAGCCGGCAGAAAGTGGGAAATGGCCGCCCGACTATGGCAACGCATGCGCACTTCGAGAGTGCCCGTATGAACCTGTATCATCGGGCGGGAACATGAACATTGAAAACACGGGACTGAGCATGCCATACTAACTTGGGCGATCGGGGTTGATT
>NC_046663.1:102037751-102063053 GCF_010883055.1 Belonocnema kinseyi | reverse complement strand
CCTGAGTCAGGAGAGCCGCCATCTTACGATGTGCCACTTGATGATGCACACGAGTGTTTTTTGCCGACAAACTGCAAGAAACTATCATTGCACTCTCATTGCACCAACTCCGCAATGGCATGCCTAGTCCCGTGCTTCCTATGTCCATGGGCGGGAATGTGTTATTCCCCCTGCTAATACGGGCGGGAATACGGTTACCGACCGCTCACCGCTGCAATCTTTATTGCTCTAAAAGTCCATAACAGACATTTGTACTCGTTGAACATCTTATTTATCGTGCACTAGGACAAGAAATGTCGTATGTGACAAGGACGACATTGGTCAATCCCCACTCGTGTGATTGACCAACTTGACGCCCTTGCCACACAATATGCTATTCTTGGATAAACCCAGAATCACCCTGGCTCTGGCTATTCTGTATGTGTAGCCCAGGATGGATTTCGACTTTTGGCAACCATGCATTTTTTCCCAGTATTTCCTGTTCTTTGTTCGGATTTAGCTTTTGATGACAATCCCGATGGAGCAAGATGCTAGTCCTAGTACCGATTCCGGTCCTATGTATTTTCTTGCTGCACAGCATTTTGTCAACTAGTCCTCCATATGAGAGCCAGTCCGATCATATCGTAATCTGCCTGCCAGCAGCATTTTCTTCTATTAATGTTTCAGAAATGTTTCTATGTTTCCTGCTGCTTCTTTCATAGATTCCTCCTCCTGACCTTCTCCCCCCTGGAGCCATCTTTATACCAGATTTCCCCTTGGAGGAACGGGTTACTATTTGCTTTCCATATATTCTTGCTTGGAATACAGACGCGGAAGGCTTTGGTGAAGTTGAAGATTTTTGTTGTTTTATCTTGCCTCATCTCTAGAATCGGCAGTGTGCTAATGTCATTTGGGAGCGTAGCGTGTCTAGTCTCCTGAATCCTCTCTTGCCAGGCGATCCGTCGCGTGTGCCGCCCTTGCGGTTACCGCAACATGTAAGGTTTGTTCGCAGAGCATAAACCTACTCGCCTCTGTGGGCCTAGTCCTCATTGCACCCGTAAAACCGCAAAACTGTAGCTTGCAGTCTGTCCTGCATCTTTTTAAGTTCCACTCGTGGCCACCAGACAACGGCCGCATGTCGGAGTCTTAGCTTAAGAACAGCAGAATAGAGCCATACAAGCACTTCAGGCCCTAACTCCCACGTCAACACAAAAGCGCTCCTACACATACAAAAATTCATGAACAACTTCCTTGTCAGCCTCCCGACACAGATTAACGGAGCGTGAACTTTCGGCACTTCGTAATTTCCTTTGAAAATGACCAGGCTGGTCTTTTCCTTATTTATCGTGAGCCCTTAGCTATCGCACCAGAACCTTACAATGTGCAGCGCCGACTTTGTAAAACCCATCAACGTTTCCAGATGAGTCCCTCTAACTAGGATTAAAAGGTCACCGGCATAACCCTGGGTATAGTACCCGTCTTCATTTACCCTACGAAGGAAGCTATCCACTAGCATGCACCACAGGAGAGGCGACAGGACACAGCATACCACTTCTGTTACAGCTGCTGCTTCAATTTTTCCAAAACAGCATGGTGTGCATTTTCTACCGAGCAGCCAGCCCGAAAAGCATGCTGCCCTCTGTGCTGCTGGGAGGCCAGCAGCTCCTCATTCCTGATATTTTTGACCCGCCTTTGCAGGTTTGGGAATGAAGGCCACTCTACCATCCTTCCATGTCGATGGCACATTTTTTAGAGCAATGCTTGCCCTAAATAATTTCGTCTGTGGAAGCACGAGGAAATCCATGCCTATTTATAAAAGCGCTGGATAGGTGCCATTTGCCCTGATGATTCAAAGGGACAGAAGGGCCCTACAGCCCATTTCACCTTTTTGTTGTCTACGACCTTGGTGGTGAAATTCCAATCGGCCTTCTCCAACTATTGGCCCAAGCCTTCCTCCTCTTGGTCGAGCTTCCGGGGTTTTCGCGAGGATCTTGTGGAGCCTCACTGTTTCTGGAATATGAAGCCTCGCGGTATTCTACCATTCTGCTCCTTGAACATAATTTTGCTTGCAGAGCAAATCTTTTCATATGATGTAGTCAGTGTTCTTCGCAGATAAGCCGCGGCGTGCTCTAAATCATCAGTGTTACCATAGTTTGTTGGGAATTCCACAAACCTTGCTTTGAGTCCCTCTTTATACGAGTCTCAAAGTGTATTTCTAGGGTTCTGTGGTCTTTGAAACCTCCGGTTTTCCTAGGGTTAACCAAAAAAAGACATATTTGTGGTCCGGGAGAGACTGATCGTAGACTCTCCAATCCACTACCTTGCTCCTCAGTTCATCAGACCATAGAATAAAGTTGAAAACCTCACTCCAATTCTTAATCTGAAATGTAGGAGTATCACCCCGATCCAGAATCTTCAGCTCATTACCCGCGAGGTATTCGATTAAATCTTTTCCTCTGCCATTGATGTTTGTGCTCCTCCACACCTGTGTATCCAGGGCTTTCTACCGTTTCAATTCCCAAGTTAGGGGAGTTTCTCTGAAGTCCTTCCTTTTGCTTATATGATAGACCTGAGGAATTGCTTCAAGTGAAGATTCCGCAGCCACTGACAAAATGAAACCTGTGTTGACTGCTAAAATTATACTTTTTGTGTTATCCTTTGAATCCCATGAATAACGTACATACTCTCTTGAAATCGCCTTAAAACGATTAAGCTTCGTGAAAATTCCTTAGCTATTGGACATCTCATAAAATTATTGAAGATTCCGTGAAATCTTTTAAAATCGCTT
Source organism: Belonocnema kinseyi (assembly GCF_010883055.1). Taxonomy (NCBI): domain Eukaryota; kingdom Metazoa; phylum Arthropoda; class Insecta; order Hymenoptera; family Cynipidae; genus Belonocnema; species Belonocnema kinseyi. The sequence goes on along the minus strand of NC_046663.1, from coordinate 102,060,286 downwards.
TAAATCTTCGAAATTTCATAAAACGCTGTTGCTGCGTGATTGAAGTCTGCATAATTAACCATTATTGAAATTAAAATAGATTATAATTGTAAATTGTCCATTAATATCAGAAATAATGTAATTTGTGGTGTAAGGTTAAAAAAGTACCAATGCGTATATTTGGTCAACAATAGCACATTTTGTTTGAACTCAAAAGATTTTTTTGTACCAATAGACACTGGCTGGATCACTCTCTGTACCGGTAGTTTTACAGATAACATCAAGAGATGAAGTGTCTCAGGTGAACATACTCTCTCAGATCACTCACTGATAGAGTTCGCGTTGGAATCCGCTGTACCCACCGGCCCTAGATGGGTCAGAAATCCAAGAAGATAGGACTGGGGTCAGTTTTCCACAGAATTAAGAAGTGCACTCTCAGGGATGCCCAGGTCAATTAGAGACGTGGATACCCTGGAGATGACGGCCGAGGGCAATACGTAAGGCAAAGCGTGAAAGCTGGACCAACGAGATTGTGACCCCAGCCAGGGTCAGGTGGGCCATGAACTCCTTCAGTCCTTACAAGTCTCCCGGCCCGGATGGTATATATCCAGTCCTCTTACAGAGAGCTGGTGAGATCATCATTGGGCCGTTTATGAGACTTGCTAGGGCTAGTCTGACATTGGGTTATGTTCCGGCGGCATGGAGGGGTGCGAGTGTAGTCTTTATTCCGAAGGCAGGATGGATCGGTTATACAACTGAAGCAGAAAGGACTAGCGATTGGAACCTTCATGGATATCGAAGAAGTCTTTACCTACACCTCTGTAGAGGTGATCAGGGCGGCCATGATCGCACATGGGGTGTCTAGTGCAGTCTTGGAATGGATCTGCCACATGTTGGTCAATAGGAATCTAACCACGACTAAGGGTGATACTATTTTATGTGGAACCATTGACTCGGGATGTCCGCAGGGGGGGGGGGGGGGGTGTTTTATCACCCTTGCTGTAGTGCCTGGTAGTGGATAAATTGCTTCATCTACTCACGAGTCAGAGCCTTCACGTTGTAGGCTATGCGGATGATCTACTGGTTATCGTGCGCGGTCAGCATCTGGATGCGCTCTTCAGAATAATGCAGCAAGCACGAAGAATAGTAGACTCATGCTGTAAGAGGACTGGACTATCAGTCAATATGAGGAAGACGGATGCAGTTGTGTTCACCAGAAGGTACAAGTGGGGAACCACGTGTATATTGAAATTGGCTGGACAAAAACTCGAAATCAAGGGGCAAGCTAGGAGTTATCCTGGATAAGAAGCTGTCATGGAACGAGCACCTGGAAAACAAGCGCTAGAAGCTAGTAGCGACTCTTTGGCTCTGTAGAAGAGCCATAGGGAAAATCTGGGGCTTTAATCCGGAGACACTTATGTGGATCTACACAGCGATCCTGCGACTCAGACTAACCTATGCCGCATTCGTCTGGTTGACCAGGGTTGAACTTTCTACTGTGGAGTCTCGACTGGAAAGAATCAGGGGACTGCTTCTAAGAGGTATCACTGGTGCCTCGAAGGCGACACCCAGGATGGCCCTGGGGGCACTAATAGGTTTGGAGCCCCTCCATCTCACCATAAAGGCCGTGGCTGCGAAGGCCGCCTGGAAATTAAATATGGTAAACGATAGCAGTATCTGGACAGTTATTCGGATACCAATCGACATCACGAAGAGGCCGAAACTGAGCATGCTCAGAGACAAAATGTCCAGGTGTTGCTACCTCTTGGACAAGAAATACCGAGTTAGCCTATCCACTAAAGAGGAATGGGCTAACCGTGAGGCACACCTACCCAGTGATGGAGACAACTCATTTACAGATGGCTCCAGGAACAAGGAGAATGCTGGAGCAGGTGTATACCGTAGAAGGAACCGAATGGGCTTCATAATTGCGATGGGGTCCTATGCAACTGTTCTACAATCTGATTTTATGGCCTTGTTCCAGTGCGCCAGGCATCAGGGGCAATGAGATATCGGACAGGCTAGCAAAGCTAGCAGCAAACGGAAATTTTACTGGACCTGAGCCAGTTGTAGGCATTTCCAGTAGATGGGTCACTGAAGATATTAATAGTTGACTGACCGAAGAACATCAGAATGAGTGGGATGCGGTCTCTGGCTGTAGACAGGCTAAAACACTCTTGAGCTCAATGCTAAACCCTCATCGAGCGAAAGCAATACTTAGGCTCGGGCTGCGATTGCGGGGAAACGTGTAACACTCACAGGCAGCTTCTGCTTCAGTAAGTCTGAAATATCAGCCAACAGCGTGGCCGCGGTCCTCTCTCTATTCGTGTTCACTTCCCCTACAGCCCCGAAAACGAGAAGTGTCGTAGAGTCTACTGTAATACGAAATTCCTTGAAATATCTGCGAAATCCCTTTAAAACTTATTAAAATCTTTCAAACTCTTGAGAATCTCTCCGAATCTCTTGAAATAACTTAAAATATTTTAACAACTTGATTTTATTCGAAAATCCTCTAAACTTCCGTTAAATCTGTTGAAATCTCACGAAACCCTATATAAAGTCCGTGGATATACTTTGGAATTTTTTTCAATTTCGTTAACGGATAAAATGCCTTCAATTCTCTTCAAATTCACTAAAATCCCTTGAAAATTTTTTAAATCTTTGCAATTCTTTTGAAATATGTACCGTGAAATATCTTTGTATCTCTTCAAATCTTCAAAATACAATTAAAAATCTGATTAAGCTCCTTAAAGTTCTTTAAAATTCTTTAAAACACCTTAAAAATGGAGATTTTCTTTGAAATTGTACGAGGTAATAACCTCAAACTCTTGAATTCTTTTTACATTAGTTGAAAATTGTGAAAGTTCTCGCAATTCCTTGAAATCTTTTGAAATTGCATTTACAGTACAAAATGATATGTTGTTGATGAATTGAGTAAAAAATATTTTGTAGAAAAACGGTCACAGAAACCTTTCGAATCCGCACAATAGCGTGGGAGGGGGGGGGGGCATCTAAAATTTGAATTCATCTTCACGTAATTATTGGATCACGCAAAAGACCTTGTTTCCCAGGCCGCAGAAAGAAAAGTTTACAGGCCTATGTTGTCGAAGACATTTTTTTAGGTCATTAAAATTTTCCAATTCAAGCATCGAAAGTTCAAACCGAGTTTAAACTAGGGGTGGTCACATGAAATTCGATCTCGGGAGTTACCACTTTATTTGTATTCACAATTTTACAGTACACATTTGATGAACACTTGGCTTCCTCATTATGATTAATTAGCAAATATATTTACTCTCGCATAGAGGAAAAGTCAAATTATAAAAAAAACGTACAAATAGGTGAAACTTAATGTCTCGAAACAAGGACCCTTTTCTATTCTTGCATGAATTTTGAATTATGTTAATGAAACAAGTTAACTATGAAAACGGATTTTTTAAATATTATAAATGACCTTAACTTCCTTATCATTCAATAAAATTTATTTCATATTATAGGTCAATCGGTTCGTCTTTAATTAAGGAATCTTTTCTATTATTGGAACAACTTTAAATTATGTTAATGAAATAAGATTTAATATAAAAACCGAATTTTGCAAAATATCACAAGTGCTAACAAAAAGGTTATGAATATTTTTAGAAATCCTTCGGTCAGTTTTGAGATCTTAGTGGTGAAACTCACCTCTCCGAATTTTATCAGTTTATATGCAACTGTTAAGTTCTCGTATATACAACAAAGTGTGATATATACACGCAGATGTCCATCCGGACAATGGTTCAGAACATGGTATTACGAACTAAAAATTGTTTACCCACAATAATAAAATAATTTCTTTGTGAAAGTAAAAAGTCAAAAAGATTTAAATCAGTTTGCGCTCAATTTATAAACGTCAAAAACATTTTCTGGGGGAAGAACCATTCAAATTAAACTTATTTTCAAAATGATAAGAAGAAGGATTTGCCTTTTTTCTCTCCTCCAAAAACCATTTAATTTCAATGATTTTTCTGGACTCCAATATATCTCTTACTTCATGAACATTTTGAACAACATTTGGAGAACTTCTTTGGAAAATACAATTTGAAAATTCATATTCAAATGAACGTTATTGCAAAGTTACTAAATTTGGTTGTGTATAGGTTTGCCAAAATCTTATGAGCGTAGAACAAATATTTTCTGCGAGCTTAGGGAAATTAGAAAGAGCGGCTATATTCACCGAAATTGGATGAGAATAGACCGAACGTTTTTGGTGTTTCTAGACATTTCGAATAGATTACATTTCAAAACCTTCAAAGCTAGAAAGTTTTTCAAAATAAAACATTAAAAATTCTTTTGATTTATTCAATTAAAAATGGAAAGTTTTGTAAGTGAATGTTTTCAAATTAGATACCTTCATGATTGAAAACTTGAAATTTAAATATAATATACTGATATCTGAATGAAGTGAGAATGAAGCATTTTAAGAATAAAAAATTTAGAATCAAATTTAAAATATATTTCTTACACAAATAATTCATGAGCCTATTCCAATTGCAAAATACCAGAGTGCCTTGAGCATGTTTCCATTTATTTAAAAATGAGGACCTGCTACCTGTAAAAAAAACCTTCCTGTCATAAAATTTGTTTCGCAACTCTTGCAAATCGCGTTTGGTTGGTAGGAAATACTATCACCGAGATAATGAGAAATGTAAACAAAGTTAAAATCGCATTTTAACAGCCTCTTTGTTTCTTTTTCAAATTTTTTCCTCTTAATTATATAGGCCTTATTGTATAGAAATCTTGGATGTCGAGTGTTACTGGATGTTACAAATACAAAACGTAGTAAAAAATATAACAGTAATAATCGTGTTTTGAATATTCATGATGGGCATCTACCGATTCGTACAATAACAGGCTACATAAAAGCGTCATGGATTTTGATTTTGCTCACTCTACGGTATGCGATATACGAGTGTAGTGAACGTGAATTTAAAGTTCTCTAAACTTACTTAATCGGCCTTTAGATGCAAATGACTCACAGTTAAGAAATTTTGTTATCAGTTACATTGTTACATTATTATTTTCTGTTTTATTTTTGAAAAAAGTCTTATATATTTTTTTGTCAGCTAAACACATGCGATATACAGAGAAAAAATAAAATGTAAAACGCATTTCAGGTAATCTCGACATCCCCCAGAATTTTTATTGAAGCGCTTTGTACCTTTTTTCTCTGTAAACATTTTCTACATCATAACTATAAATTCAGAGTTAAATAAACTTTTTGTTTTTTTATAATTTTTTATACCAATTCCAAAACTGATCATGGATTTTATTAGGGTATTCTGGATTTTGGGTTTTTGAATTGATTTTAATTCATTATACTTATTCTTTGAATGAATTATCTTTAAACCAAATTTTAACATTTGTGAAACAAAATTAACGACGTCGTAATTGTGCGTAAGCGTGACGTTAGAACAATTTCGCTTTCTTATCGTGCATTGTGTTCAAAAGCATATGCGGATAAGACTCGTAACCGGAACGTCCGCAAAAAATAGAGACTGCGTAGATTTCAACTTGATCGAAATAATGTCTAGCGCTAAACTTGTATGTACAAAAAAATATTCTCAAAAAAAAATCAGAACATTTTACTTGCAATATGTTTCAACTATTGATAACTCTTTTTATTTAAATTATACAAAAGCTAGTTATTCTATAATCAAAATAATTTGCTTGTTGAATTTAATTAAATATCTAGTTTACTTTTTTAAATAAAAATAAAATTTGTCTCGAATCAATGGAATGTTTTTTCATCGGATAGCAGAAAACAGATTTAATTTTGATGCTAACAAATTCTTTCTCTGAGTGTGAGAACTTCTAATTATAATGTTTTTATTATAAATTCCAAACCTTAAAAAAATCGTTTGAAATTTATGCTATATTTATTTAATTGTGATATGTTACTCTACTTTTATAAAATCCCTGCCGCTTTGAGACACGAGAGTGAAACTGCAAGTCGTGAATGCGGGTTGTAAACCTAATCGTGGGATTTTTGCGAGACTTTGTCAAGTAGCATTTAAACATTCCATTGTTACATGACGATAATTTTGTTGAGTTACGCACATCTTATTCGTTTCAGTAATAATTTGTTAAATCATTTTTTCCAAGTATCTAAATGCTAAATCAATATTCCAAGTTTACCAAATGCAGGATATTTTATATTTAAATTATGAACATTTGAAAAGGCTTAAAATTTAGAATAATTTAAAATTAAAATTCATACGACAAACTAACACTAAAAAAGTTCTAAAGTTTTCATTATCGAAAAACAAGTGTTCTGCTGGCATGGAGAACGTCAGATGATCTGTTTTTTGTTTGGATTTAATTCTCTGATAAAATTTGGTTAGACTAACCAAAATTGTGGTTCTTTTTAATACCATAAATATCCGTACTTAGAACTTTCAAATTCAGAAAAAAGTGGTTTCAAAAATTTTCAAAATGCGCTCACTTTTTGAATTTTTATGAAAAATGGCTGGTTAACGAACTCGTCCTTTCTTTTAGGACCTAGAAAAAGTGTGCCAAACATGGATTTGATTCGTTCATTTTTTCGAGAGTTATTGTGTTTATGGACGGCCGGACGGACGGACAGACAGACAGACGCCATCGTGAAAACCTGATTTTCGGATTCAGGGGGTCTCGAAACGTGGAGATCCGTTGAAAAAGTGTGATGTCAAATTTCCGACAATTCTAATAATTTCTCAGTCATAAATGATGAGAATGTATAAAGTAAGGGCATGTTTAACCAGAATTCTGGTTGATTTAACCAGACATTTTTTGAGTGTTCTAGTTTGTGGTCATCACCTTTGTTTGAAAAAATAATGAATCTAAACAACTATCTACACAACTGTTTTCTCGAATTTAAAAAAAATTTCATTTCGGGTTTTTTCGTTCTTTCTTGAAAATGTCAGGAGTTGTTTGTGATGTTACAATTTTCTATAACAGTAAGTTACGATTCTGAGAAAAATAAAACACATTTTTGAGATTTTCTGCTCAAATTTTTTAATTTAAAAAAAATTATCAATGATTTGTGATAATTAATATGGATTAATTAGACTTAACTCTAAAAACTCGGGAAAAGTACGGAAAATAGAAACACATTGGAAAACGTCGAGTTGGACACATGGAATTGTTTTTGGCTTCTCCTTTGATCACCAAAGTTAATAAGCGCTTGGCTCGGTTATTTCGTATGAACCCGAGTAAAAATGCTTCGACTTGAGTTCGACTTGAATTGCCCCCAATCAAGACATGCTGAAATCGAAAAGTTCGACTTGAGCATGTCTCAGTTTTAAGACGGAGCCATACTTCAATTTATGTCTAGGAGACAAGTTTTTATGCCTTGAAGACATAATTTATCTCTTGAGTCGTATTTTTATGACTCCAACACGTGCGGTTTAAAATTTCGAACGTATACCTGCCCTAACAAAAAGGTTATTTCTAACAGTCATAAAAGCTAATCTTTGTTAATGGTTAAACAATCTTGTATTTTTTATACAATATGTATATTAAACCAACTTATTTACGGATTGTTATTTGTATTATACTTGTTTGACGATGATACCGAAAATGTTGTTTGTCTTTACGTATTTCTAACGGCTTAGGAGATCCTTCTAGCAAGTTACAATTTTTATTTTTTTGAAGAAAATTTTTTAAGGGTTATACTTGTTCAGACCCACCTATTCTGAAATTTTAATTAAAAATAACTTATTTAATAATTACAAATTTTTCATTCATCACTTTTAATCTCATTTATGAGCCATAAATGTTCGATAATCTCAGCCAAGACAAGGCTCGTCTTAAGTCAAGTAAACGTTGTCTTAGCCAAGACAAGGCTCGACTTAAGACAAGTAAAAGCCGTTTTATCTGTCGTGGCCACAAAAGTAAGACAAAGGCCTATGTCTCGACTCAGTTTTGAGGCACAGCGAGACATCCATGCCTTGGAGACGAACTCAAGACATAACCAAGTCGAACTCATGTCGAAGAATTTTAACTCGGGAAGCCTGTCCTCACAGATAAAGTGAATTTTAGAAGCTTCTCAGCTGTCTTCACTTTAGAATCAGTTCAAATTCCAAAAAATCTGCCCCCTGCGCGAGCACATCACTATCATAAGCTGTATGCGCGTCTCGCAATTTTGAGCGCGCCTAGCGCGCACACCTGTTGGATATCGCGCTTCGTCCTCGGTAATATATTAATCTCGCATTCAATATAGTATATTGCGCAACAAGGGGCGAAAGGCGACAATGGCACGAGTATGAAGTTAGCTGCCCGAGCGAAGCGAGGGCAGATAACATACGAGTGAAATTGTTGCATCGCCTCTAGTCGCTCATACACTTTTTCATAAAAAATGTATCGAAAATTTGTCTTGAGATGCCTGAAACTTCTTTGCGTCTCGTCAAAGTGGTTATTCTTTGTAAATGCGTAGACAGTGACAGATATAGGTTGAAGAATGAAGTTAGTCTCGATTCTCGAAACGAGGTTCGATAAGAGGGAGAATGGCAGCACACAACTGCAGGTAAAGTAGAATGTATATACTTTCGATACCGGTTACGGCATAAAGTTACTTTCGCAGTCGCCTGTTTCTACTTTCTAGTCTAGGGTTGAAAACAACTTTCGACCCGCTGCGGGGGCGTCGAAAGTCGAATTTTCGATACATGTGTTATGAAAACGTATTTATCTCGTGGTACGCGCTCGATCATTTTACATCCTTCGCATTATTTCATAGAACTTTTAAAATTAAAGGTCAAACCGTTGACAACTGAAATTTAATGATTGTGAATTATCTTTTGTTAAAGCTCTTTCGGCTTTACGAATACATTCTCATCGCATGTCTCGAGACGAAAAAAGGTTAAAAGTAAATTTTCAGATCTAATTTAAAAACAATTTTGTTTTTAAATATTTTATTGTACCTTATGCATTTGTCAACAAATTAAATTTGTTTCTTTTTAATGTCATTTTTGACGATTAAAATAAAACTATGGCATCAAATCAAAAAGTGATTAATAACTAATTTCTAGATATTTTTCAGGTGTACAATTGTATCGATCCATCTTTTTGCGTATTTTGCAGTTTGACCGAAAAAATTAATTTTTTGTTTTTCATTACTTTTCGTATCATCAAAATTTGAATTGTCCAATTTTCAAGAAAATTCAAAAAGTTGTTACGATAATCTTGTAGGTCTTTACAAACGCAACGTTTTCTTCTTTTGACTTTTTGGATATCGTGCGTTGTTTGGCTTAAAATGTTCTTTTTTTTTTATTTTGGAAGTGCTATAACCCTGATAGTTTTATTTTCATCGAAAATGGCTTGCGCATAAGTTGTTCGAATTTCCAAGTACTATGAGTAGACCTCGGAATAGCCGTACATAGAAGTTTTAAATCATGAAAAAAATTGTTTCGAAAAATTTTGAAAATGCTATAACTTTTGGCATTTTTTCCCAAAGAAGCTGGCTAACGAACTATTCCTTTCTTTTTATGCCTTAAAAAGGTGTGTCGATGCTCAATCCAATTTAATTAGTCTTTCTAAAGTTATCGCGCCTACAAGGTACCGACAGACAGACATATATACGGACAGACATCTTCGTTATTTCGAAAGTTTCTCAAAGTAGAAGAAATTCCGAATTAGAATGTATCAATTTTCTAAATGTATCAATTCACAAATACAGCCGAACTTCAATTTAAGCATGGGTTTGGTTTTTACGTGACGCAGTTAGTAGCTAAGCCGTTGAGAAACTGCGATTTATCCCTATACTGTTAGAAAAATCTGTATGAGATTTAATATACGTGTGTGTGAAGCAAATAGGCACTACCGCTACTGCAATGTAACATACATTGGTGTAGTGAATTTAATATACAGGTCAGTACAGCAATGTACGTAAAAACTCAACCTGCTTTCATTTCTTTAAATCTTCTCAAATATTCTCAATTAAATTAATAATCTAGAATTCGTCGACGCAGTTGTTATTTATAATGAAAGTGCAATGTACGGGTAATTTTGTTTCCTAAATTCGTTCTAAATGGTCAAAATTTAAGTCGAATACAGTTAAATGTAGGTTAAGTCTATTATTTATTTGCGTGATTGAACTTTTCGACTTGAAATCCAATTTTATTTTTGGTTAACAGAAAGAGGGTATCATGTTTTATTATTTAGAATCGAAAATTACAGCTAAACTTATTTTAAATTTGTGAAAAACGAAATTATATGATTGTTCTCGCAAGTGATTTACATGAATGTATATGAAATTTAATACAGGCGCTCTTAATGGCAATTTCATATTCTTAGTATATTAATTTTCACGTACATGGGTATATTAAAGTTAATATTATTTTTAACAGCGTATGCTACTGTTTTGCAAGCATGCATGGCAACGGCACATACCTCCGAGGCTCCCCTTTTCCTAAACCGCGGCGCGCCATAATTCTTGGAAAACGTACATCTAGTTTGCTTATTCTGAAGTCCGATAAAAATCTATATTTGAAAGATCTAAGTTTTATTTTAATAAAAAAATCAAATGAGGGAACAGTGTAAAATTCTCAATATTTAAACTAAAAAGCAAACTAGTTACCTAACATTTTGAAGCAATGTTTCCAAAATAGCAAGAAGCAATCAAGTTTGCGTAAGTCAAAATTGGTGATAATTCAATTTTAAAAACCAAATTTGGAAGCCTTTTTGTTAATTTCAATTAACATCTAGTACAGGGAGGCCATTGGCCACTGATTGGGAAAAGCGGTATTAACTCAAGAATTTTCCACGCCAGAAAAAAGCCGGGAATTTTTCAGATTGGTTTTTACTTTTGCAATAAATATCTTCTCGCTCTTCGAAAACATATACCTGGAAATGCGCTAAGTATTATCAAGTTTCCCCGTTAAAATATCCAAGATCATTATATAATGAGGATTTTAAAATTAATGTTTCGTTCAAAACTGAATGTTTGTTCCTTTTATAATATACTAGAAAGACACACGTGCTTGTGGCGCGCGCCTTCATCACATCGAATTGATTTTCGTCAATGATAACTTTAATTACCTTTCTTTTAACATGTGAGGAAGGCGAATCGCCAATTCGGTAAGTATTAGCATTTCCTTTGATTTAGAGAATTAGGGCGAAAATTTAACAGTTTTGTTGATCATTCGTATTTTTTTAATAGAAAATTAATCTTTTTGGATTAAGATTCATTTAGGTAGAAAAGTGTTCGTTTTTTTGGCAATGTATCTTTTTTGGTTGAAAATCCGTCTTTCTTTTAAAAGATTCGTATTTTGTGCTTGAAAATTCACCTGTTTTTAGTTGAATTTTAATCTTTTTTGTTTGAAAATTCGATCATTTGCTTGAAGATTCATCTTCGTAGGCTGAACATTCAACTATTTGGTTAAATTCAACTGTTAACCGGGATAAGTGTCATTTTTGATCGGGAAACCCGGGAAATAGTCTGAATTTGAGAGTTTGAGTAGCCACCCTATAGTATTAGAAGTTGATTCAAAGGCCTTTACCAAGTGTCTCAGAAATGAATGATTAATCTTAGTCAATATAGTCTAAATCTGAATATATTAAAGACCTATTTAAAGTGCACGTACTATTGTTCATATTATTACTCTATTCTTGACGTTGCGAAAGAAACGTCAAGAATCTTTCCAGACGTCTGGTTGGCTCCAGAGTTACTTCCGCATTTTCAAAGGTGTGTATACCTTTGAATTAAATCGGAAGTCCTAACAGCGCTTTCAATGTCCTCCACCTACGCAAAAGCAATTATTATTTACCATCCAGCCTGCGGTGCATTCAGTCACTTCAGTCTTTCACGAACCTTCTCTCGACGCGGAATTGAACTCGTCGTCTTGACGCGTCCTCCTTTTTAAATTACAATCTCAGTGGAAAAAATAGACTTTTTTTGTTAACTCAACCAATCCCCTTTCTTAAAAAAGTGTGTCAAGTCAAACTATCAGTAAGCGAAGTATTTTATCTAGTTTTTCAAGTAAAGAATAATCCATACTCTAAAAAGCATGAGATCATACTTTTAAAAAGTTGTCTGTCAAGTTTAATAAATTTTAAATTACAAATGTTTCCACGAGATATTTTTATTACTCCCTTCTGTTTCATGTGTTTTGTTTCTCTTAAAAAACACTGCGTTCTAATTAATTGTTTTATCACGCAAAGTGTAACAGATTAAATTCTCGTTTTTCGACTTCATGCTGTCTCATTCCCTTGATGACTTCTGTCGTTACGCTCCTATGGCAGTTGGCGAAATCATTCAAATTCATTGATCTGAGAAGATGATTAGATTTCAGTGCTAGTGACTTGTCAAGTGTATAATGGCTGACAAACATTCGTGAGAATTATTTTCTTATTGTCACCTTGAAAGGATTATTTTGACTGTGATTATTGACAAACATAGTGGTGATTTGTAAGTTCCCAGTTATTCCTCTCAACTGTGTTCTAGTGCTCAAAACTCTAGATTTTTTAGGAACTTCCAGGAATTCCAAGCATATTGTTTTAGTGTTTTCACATTTCCGAGGAATCTGGAAGTCAGTTAGAATTGATTCGGATGTAAATTCAAGGTGGAGCAATATTTTAAATCGAAAGATTTTTTTATATTTCGAGGGATACCAAAATGACTGAATATCCAAAAATGCAAGAGGATAAAGTCACTTAAAATCTTTCTAGAATGCTAATGCCAAAAATTCCAGAGATAAACTATGTTTCTATTCGTTTTCACTCAGGGCCGAAACAGGTAGCTTAGAATCAAGACTTCTTTGGATGTAATCATTATCCTAGTTTTTATAATCAGAAGTATCACCTGTGTTTATAATTCCAAGCAAGCCGAGTGGATATTAAAATCCTCCTATTTCTGTTATAGCTATTGTGAGTTGCAATTTAGAAGATGGGAATTAATATTCTAGGTGGATTAGATTTATTCATTTTATACAGAAAACCTGTATGACTATTTTAGTTCCCAGAATACAAATTAGAATACAGGATTATGTCATATTTTATTATAAATGTGCACCTCGACCGACTCGACTTGCACTTCAAACTTTAACCGTAATTAATGAGATATAATAATAAGCTTTTTCTTGTTTACTTCAGTAGTTAAGAAGATAGTTCTTTTAATCATTTTAATCATTATTTTATTTAATCTTATTTAATCTTAGTGTCAGATGAACTAAGCCGATTCTAATAAAAAATTCCAGCTACAGACATTTAGAAATTTCAAATTTGTGTTTCTATCATTAGGGCATTTTAAAATAAGTTTATCTTTACATGTTATATGGCAGTCTCACGTGACCTATTATAGATTATTATATTCGGCAGTTTTATAATTATAATAGTGAATATATTTTGCTAAAATTTTGGAAAATGTTTAAAATACATAAAGGTACGTCTGCCTGGCCCACTTGATTTTTTATTTTGTTTAAATAGTCTATAAGAAGCACTTCAAAGAACTGTCAAGGTTAATAAATTTCGAATTTTTAAATTATTATTTGAAATTGTTTTATCCCGTTCATAAAAGAGTCAATGTTATAAATGTTAGCAGGTTACGATTCTGGTCTTTGAATATTGTCAAGAAAAAATTAGCGAATTTTGTAAATAAAGTTTTGTGGCCAACCTAGTATAATATTCTTGTTAGTAATTTATTTGTCATGTATTTCTATTTCTATTAATTGTTTTTTTTTCGTGTTGTCAATTCGTTTTTCTGTGTAGAAAATTCGAGTACCTATTTTGTTACAAAATTACCTTTTTATTGAGAATTATTATTTTGATGTTAAAAAAAACTCAAATCTTTCTTGGTTGAAAATTTAATTTGTTTTAATAGAATTTAATCGTTTTTGTATAAAAATATAACTTTTGTTGAAAATTAATCTTCTTTGGTTGAGGATTCAACTATTTTGTCAAAAATTGATTTTTCGACTAAACATGTAACTTTTCTATGTTTCATTGAAAATTCATCTTTTTTTTATGGAAAACTGAACTTCTTGGTTTGAAATTTCCTCTTTTGTGGTTGAAAATTAAATTTATTGTGAAAAATTCATCTTTTCGGGTTCAAAAGTGAACTATTTTCTAAAGCACTCGTTTTTTTAAATTGAAAATTGAATTATTTGTTTGAAAATGCAACTATTTTGTTCAAAATTAAACTATTTTGTTAAGAAGTCATATTTTTTGGTCGAAAATTGAAGCTTTTTTTAATTCGTAATTTTGGATTGAAAATTCATCTTTTATGATAGAAAAGTAATATTTTTTCGTTGAAATAAATAAATTTGCAATTTAAACATTTTCATCTAAAATTATTTTTTCCGTTTATAAAATATTCTACGTTAGAAATGTTACAAGATTAAAATTCTGTTCTTGTTAGAAATGTTACAAGATTAAAATTCTGTTCTTTGAAAACTACTGGCCAGGGAAAATGAACAATTGGTCAGGGAAAAGTTAAGAGAGTTTTGAAAATGAAGTTTTGTGGCTACCCTGCTTTATGTATTTTGTACTATTTCCCAAGAGTTTAGCACAATATATTCATTTCTCTGAGTATAAAGTTCTTTATAGTTTGGAATTTTTCAAAATTGGATTGCTCTATAATATCAGTTGTAATTCTTCCTATAATTTCAATATGATTTTAAATGTTAATTTTATTTCTTGAGATGTTTACAGATGCTATAATATAAGTGATAAAAGAACTAAAATATTTTTATCTAGAAAATTGAGGAATCTACTCTAAAATTTAAAAAAATTCCAATAAAATTGCATTGCTCTTATCATTCTTATTTAAGATGAAGATAATGTTATCAGAGAAAAGCAGAATTCCTCAAATATTTAATAATCATCTGCTGGGTTCCTTTCTTAGTTCAACCTAGAGTCTTGTTTTAATACTCAAGGATTACAATTATTCATCAGATTCGATGTTTTTTTAACATTAAAAATTGAAATAATTTCTTAATGACGTTATTGAAATATCTTCTTCAGATATCCAATTTAATTATTTTAATGGAAAAGATAGGACTTTTTCCCTTCAAGATGTGATAAATTTGTTCTGGGATATTGACGAACTGCGCAAAAGTTTGAAGTGTAATAAATAATACTTTACAATTTCTTCTCTAATGAAATAAAAATCCTACCGTGTCCCTGCTCTTATTTACGCAATGGAGAAGAATTCATTGCTCGCGTCATGTCATCTCGAATCATTGCTATAAATAGCAGGGCGTCATGTCCATTAAATCGGACAATAATTGATCTTTTACTATCAAATTTTCCCTCAATTCCTCTTCATCCAAATTTTCCACGCCTGATCGCTGTTAATCTATTTTTGTTGCATGTAAACATACCTAGTAACATAGGGCCTCGCTTTTGGATCCCAAAAGCTATTTGTGTTGCAAAATAGAAGGTGAGCGTATAAAAATAACTCTTTGAAAACAAGATTCAGTTTTAAAAAGTGGACTCTATGAAAAATGTTGATTAATAGCTTTTCATGTTAAAATTTATGTATGAAATTTTAATTGGGATTATAAAGGAATTCAGGATCTAGAGTTTGTGCAATATGGAAATTCTTTTCCCGCAACTATAATTGATATCGATAGAAAAAGACTTTAGTGACAGAACCTATATCAAGTAATGAATAGAGTATATAGTTTCCAATTAAAACCTGACAAATAAGTAGAAGAACTGTCGGGACACATTCCGGAGTCGCTGGCTCCAGAAAACATATGATTCACATTACGTAATTTCGTTTCTGTAGAAACATTATCAACCTCATTTACATCGCCAGCCGTCACTTCTTCTAATTGAATTGTACCCAGTTGAATTGCCTTGAAAACTTGTTAGCGTTTTTCCAAAATAAATTAATTAAATTGCGTGTATAATCCTAAATAGATCTACTTACTTTATACATACTTTGTTAAATGACTACTTAATGACAAGGAATTTATATTAGAATTAACATGAAACTAACCATTCATTTGTATATGCTTTTAACTTTAAAAATGAGCTGCTCAATTTTGTCATGAAATTTACTCTTTAAATCTGTGAGGATCATTCATTCAAATTTACTGATTTGAAGAATTTATTCAGGTCTTGGTAAATTCAAATAAAAGCAGCAAGGGATCGCACGGATTAAACAGTCGAATAGACTAATTACTTAGTGAAAAACGTTGGTCCATGTCTTACTAATTGAAATTTAAGACTTCAAGAACTGATAATGGACTAATTAATCGAAATCAAATCAGTAAGTGTTTTCACCGTTTAATCAGTCAAATTTAATGTACAGTCAGTCACAGTCACTGATTCATCAGTAAAAAACGATCATTGATTTGTATGAGTGATCTACATTTCACTTATTTAAAATTAGATACGTCCAAGATTCAATATTTCCATCCTACTTCAATTATCATGAATTTTATCCCATTTGTATAATGAGGTTGCTACCACATTTTAATTTTAATTCTACAAATGGTGCATTCTTTTTAATTAATTCACCCTAAAAAGTATTTATTATTTATTGAGGAATAAGCTCAACATTTTATGAACCTCAAAAAATGGTTGATGATGTTATAGGGTTTAGTATACAAAAATGTGTAATTTCATTATAATTAATGGTCTGAATAATTTTGAAATGTTCATATCGGCAAAAATACATTTTTATAGTTTTAAGATTCCTATAGTACTTAAAATGTATTTTTACCTATCATTTTGTAGCAAGTCATATTTTCAGAAAATGAAAATACAATGAAACTAGCTCACATATATTTGAGGTAAATGATATGTAAAACTACATTTTAAAGTTCTATAGGAATCTTTAAAGTATAACACATGTGTATTTTGGTGTATTTCGAAATTTAAAATTTGTTTGTGTCACCCGGTATAAATACTTTTAATTTATTTCTCATAGAAAATATTCTCGTTATATTATAGGAGGAATCCTGTGCATCTATTATTCCAGGAAACAAAAAAGTTTGGAGGCCATTTCAGACTATTAAATTGCAATGAAAATTTAAATTTTTGTATTCTAGGGCCAATAATATCCCCAAACTTTTTTTGTTTCATAACATTTAAGGTTTATTCCTCAATAAATAACAAAATACTTTCTTGGGATAAAATAATTTTATAGTCCTAAATTTGTATTTTAAAAAATAAGAAAATTCATACAACTATTTAAAAATAAAATAAAATTTATAGAATTATGTTACATTATAATTATATATTATAAATTATATAGCTTCAATTTTTTTGGATTTTAATGCTTCCAAATATATATCTCCCACTGTAACCCAATGGATTTCATAAGATTTCTCAAGAATATTTTCCAGATTCACGAAGCTTTTTGAAGATTTGAAATATTTCCAAATCGCCAATAAGATTCGAAACTGGGTTTCTACATTTTTTGAGTCGTTGAATCTTAGTATCTCCGAAATATTGCAAATCCTAATCTGATTTTTGTGATTCTGAATCTTTGACTTCTTGATTTTATAGTGAGTTTGGACAGGATTTCCGAAATAAATAGCCCCTCGGCATATATAAAATTTCATTAAAGTTTTTGCTATTGAATTTAGATTTCAAAAAATTCGAAATGCCTAAAATTTCAATTTTCTGCCATTTTTGATGTTTCGAAAGTTGATTTTTCACATCTTCTGATTTTTTTTCAAACCTAAATTGCTAACACTCGGATAATTTTTTGGACTATTCACAATTTGTATACATTCCTTTAATTTTTCTTTGAAGTAAAAATTACTGGAAAACTAGAATGTTTCAATTTTATTTTCTCACTGTGATTTTCGAAGGAAGAAGACAATTGTTTTCAAATTAGAATGGCTTCTAAATTAAAATTTTGCATCGAGTTTGAATGTTTTGAAACTTGAATTTCTTTCAAATTTTATTATTTAACTGAGGATTGCTTTTGAATTAAATTGACTTCCAAATCTCAAAATCTAGACTCTAGAGCAGCCCAACTGAAAAGTATAAAAATTAGTAAACCAGCTTCCTATAAGTACTTAAGGTTTTATTATATTACAGAATATTTTTGATAAAAACAACAACGATTTCCAAGTTCTTGTGCGGATTCTGGGGAATCTATGGAATTCAGATAACCCGTTCACTGAAATATTGGGCCAGTGGGTCGAAACGAGTGGATTCTCATTTAACTTGACCGTTCACTACACCACAGTCTCGTAAACAGTTTGCTTACTTATCATATCCACAAGTGATCTTAATTCGTGTGTTTGGATTATAAAAAGGTCGTTTTGTGAATAAAGATAGGAATATAAGGAGAATGAACGTGTACAGAAAGATGTAATCAGTAAAAGCACAGTGATCAGAGTGCTGAGTTTTCAAGAGTCTGACTTTACGACACGATGAATTCTAATTCGAAGCAGAAAGTATTGCGAAGGAAATGTAGTGAATCGTGGGAACTATTAAGTACAGTGAATAGCTAAAAAGTGCATCAATTTAAATTGGAGCCCCTGGATATTAAGAAAATCACGACATGATTACGGAATGGGTGAGATACCTACTGAGGAATTTTTAATTTATTTCCATGATTCATAAATTTAGAAGTTTTTAAATTGAAATCATAAATGAATAAGATATATTGATTCAATTAGGACTATTTAACAAAAAATTTAAATCTCTGTTTTCAATTTCGAGAGTTCTCATGTCTAAGCAAATGCAATATCAACATTTTCGAATTCTAGTTTGAAATTATGGGAATATGAAAAAAATGGTCGTTGAAATTTAGGTTGTTAAGGGGTTAGTATAGGAACTTTGATGTTCTTTTTTAAGAATTTGTTTTCATATTAATAATTATTTTATTGGTTAAAAATTTTCACACATAAATATTGGCATCAAATGCTATTAGAAATTTTTATTTTAATTCCATCGTAAATGTGGCTGGTACGGCTGCCTAAAGTTAGCCCTGCTGAAATCTGGTTGACATGATATCTCCATTTATAAGCTTCTAAAATAAAAAAAATTCGCAATATTATCAAAGAGTAGAGTTGTAGTTATGGTCGGGACCGCAGAAATTAAAATCCGCAAAAAATAATACAA
The DNA here is from genome assembly GCF_010883055.1 of Belonocnema kinseyi. Classification (NCBI taxonomy): domain Eukaryota; kingdom Metazoa; phylum Arthropoda; class Insecta; order Hymenoptera; family Cynipidae; genus Belonocnema; species Belonocnema kinseyi. Next base: position 102,041,263 of record NC_046663.1, on the reverse strand, counting down.
AATGGTGAATTTGAACATTTTGCAACTTTTTAACCATAAATTGTTTAGCAAAGGGTTAAATATTGATCAATAATAATTCTGGTGTTTCTGACGATAAGCACACATGTGCAGAATAAGCTGTAAAAATTTCAGCCCAATCAGTCCAGTAGTTTTTTTAATCAAGTCAACCAGATCGAAAAACGTTGAATTCCTGAATTTTTCGACGAAAATAGCAACTTCCACATCATTTTACTAAACTTTGAAATTGGGTTGAAATTTAATTTTATGGCATGTTTTACAACTCTTTTGAAGCATAGTTTTTTTTTAATTTAAAATTTTGAAATTGGAAATCAGTCAAACTTTCAATTTTAGACATTTTAAAATTGTAAACCACACAATGAAATTTTGTTCCTTAAATCTTTGCAAGGAGAACGTTCAAAAACTACGATACGCTATTTTGAACACTTATGTCACCACTCACCCCTCACCTTCCTCGTCACAGATCATCAAACAAAGTTGACCCCCTGTGACTTCACAACGACGACCCTCCCCCCCTGACTCAAAATTATTTATTCGATTTCATTAGATAATCGTTTAAAATAAAACACTACACAGCTGTCCAAAGGAAAAGCATAGTAAGTGACTTTTGCCATAGAGGTTATTTTCTCATGCGCATGTATCGGAAAATCGTCTATATTACAAATGTCACTTACTAGGTTTTTCTGTTGGACAGCAGACATACAAACATAATATTTTAACAGACTTCACAGTCCAAAATGCTCTGAGAAGAGGGGAAATTAATGCATTGGTATCATATTAAATTAAACATATGAAACGCTTCAAATATCAATTCGAAAAATATTGAATTTTCAACCAAAAAAGATTAGTTTTCAACCATATATTTGAATTTCTAACAAATAAGATTTTTTTAAACAAAATATTAGTTGAACTTTCGACCTAAAAAGACGAATTTTCAACCTACAAACACCAATTTTCAACAAAGTGGTCAGATTTTCAAACAAAAAACAATTGACTGTAACCACAAGCAGTTAAATTTTTATTTTTTAACCAAATATTCTGAACTTAAAGCGAGAAAGATTAATGTTTTATATGACGGTTGAATTTTTAAGCCACAAGCCAAAAAGATGAATATTCAACAAAGAAAATGAGTTTTTAACAAAGAAGTTAACTTTAAACCAAGTACCACAATGACAAATTTACAAAGAAGATACATACATTTTCAATCAAAGTATTGAATTTTAAAAAAAACTATTAATTTTCGAAAATAACCGAAAAGTTATTTCTCAGTGTTCAAAAAAATAATTGTTAACTAAATAGATCATTCTTCAACCAATAAAATAAATGTTTACCAAAGTAGTTCAACTTTCAGTCGAGTAGTTGAACTTTCATCGAAAATTAATACAGTTAGATTTTCATTTAAAACAATTATTTTTAACGAAACAGTTAAACCTTGACCCAATAAAATATATGTTTAACAAAGTCGTTCAACTTTCATGTAGTTGAATTTTCAACCGAAAAAAATGAATTCCTAATGGAAAATTTAATATGCGAATTTTAAACTAAACCCAATCAATTTTCAGCCAATGATAGAATAGTTAAATGTTCAATCAATAAAATATGTATATATTTAACAATGTACGTAGTTGAACTTTCAACCAAGTATTTGAATGTTCAAGCAGTTAAATTTTCCGTAAGAAAATTAATTTTTAACCAAATATTAACATCTTCAACTAAATATTAAAGTGTTTAACCAAAAGAGATGAATTCTGAACGAAAAATATAATAGTAGACTTTCAATTAAAAAGAATGAACTTTAAAAACGAAAAATGATTGGATCTTTTGATTGGGTTCTATTAATTCTATGCGCATTGAAGCGAAAAGAAAACAGTTTATGTTTCTTGAAAACGGAGAAAACGAGGAATTCTTGAAAGAAAAATGGGAATAGAAGAAAGAGTGTAAAGTCTGTATCTAGAACGCAAATCGTCGCAAAGTCTTCCTTCTCCCCCTGGCACTGTGATGTAGGTTTTGAATGTCTCTAAAAATTCCCAGTCGGCACACAAGTCCTAAACTTGTCCTATATACCTCTTTCGGTGGACGTCTTAAGGACGTCCTGAGGACCTTTTAAAGACATGACAAGATCCAAAGGATTTCTCAAAGACGTTAAATAATATGGCATAGAGGTACATTCTAAGGACGTCTTCAGGTCGTCCCGGTCCCCACTGGGTTGTATCCTGATAATCGATCATGTTTCAGTCTTAGGTACATTTTTCAAATATATATATATAAACATTCTCCTAATAACAATTTAATCTATCCGTATACGAGCAAATTTCTGGTAATTTTGATGAATTTGACCTTTGCAGGATGTAATCAAGAATTTGCATTTGAATGAACAAATTATGTATCTACCTAGATTCATGGATGTCGGTTACAATTTATTAGCGAACAATTTTGCTCTTCAAAGCAGTCCACGAGCTCACTCGTCCATGTAACTGCCGACCTGACCTCGCGTAGTACGTTTATGTATCATTTGATTCATAAACCTTACTCAAACTGTATCACCGTAAAGGAGGTCAAGTTCCAAGTTATTTGATTGAAATCAAGGCATCGACCTATAATTTTACACCTGTCTTCAAACAGAAATTATTTATTCCAAAAAGGAATTTTCCTGAAGTCAAAATTGATGTTTTTCATCGTTATAAAAACCTAATTAAGTATTTAATTAGAATCATTATAAATAAATAATGAACCACGAATTTTTATTTAATAAAATTAAGAAATCAGCTATTTCTACTCGTCTTTGATGATCATAAAATATATGAACTCAAAAAGGATGGTAGAAAAAGGCTTCAATTTAAATAATAATAATACTTTTGAGCACTTTAAGAACACAGGAGTAAGCCTTACGTATTTCATAAATTGTTGATACATTAAAAATTTTGCTCAATTTTAGAATTTTTTTTAGATTCTGCCCTTGATGAAGAAAGTAGCCAAATTTCAAAAATGTGTAAATACTTACAAAATTTATTTATAGATGATTATCATATTTAAAAAATTTTTTTAAATATTTATAAAAATTTTATTATTGTTAATTTATTTTTAATCATTTGGCCAGTACAATCGTTATCGGAAATTTGCGACTTTTTTGTCTCCCCCAGCTCTAGATTGGTCGGCATTGTTGGCCGACCCATTGTCGGGAGCCCTGCGCGTTCTGTTGTTTTGAACCGCACTTACTACAACTATGTTTGGTGTTGTCATTGTTGTTCCCACGAGAAGCTAGGGAAAGGAGTTTGTCCATCCTTGTAGAGCCCCGCATGCAAGGATAAGGCTGCGTACTCTGAGAGGTCGCCCGGTATCCCAGAGTCACCATTATAGACACCTCACCCAGGTGCCATTCAGCTTTCGGCACGGTTTTCACATCTCCGCTTGGGGGTTAATTCCTTCGGGACCACCCCTGGACAATTGTCCGTGACTGCCTATTTATTTTTGTAACCATATTCAGCAGAAACCCT
>NC_046663.1:102031615-102037651 GCF_010883055.1 Belonocnema kinseyi | reverse complement strand
TACAAGCTATCTAAGGATGGTACTGTAGAACGCCACCTCAAGGTAGGCCTAGTGGCGCCATCTCTTGGTCAGGCCGGAAACTTATCAATCCACCCTCGTATATCAATGTGAAGTTGTTTTCTTTAATTTTATTCACACAGTACTCATATATTCCAATAATAAATCAATTAATAAATAAAAAATGAGTAATTGTTTTTTTATCAAAGATGTCCAGATTATACGAACTAAAAAGTGCCGATGCTGTGACTACAGTGTCGCAGGAACGAGAGAGAAGTTGCAACCGACCTGTGTGTGAGGAACATAGGGCGGTCTTGTGCAACCTTTGCACCGAAGTATATTCAGCTTATTTGATGAAAAATTTATTTTAATTAATTGTTTTTTAATTTAATTTTATTTCGAGAATTAGTTTGAAAATAAAAATAGTTTTTTATAAAAGGCTTCTTTTTTTAATTCTGATGAATTTTACCTATCCTTCAAACTTACTTACCGCTTTTTCATTGAAAAAACTTTTTCTTAATTTTTTATCTTTATTTAAATGAAACTACCTTATTGTGCATCAGAAAACAAAGAGATTGACCTATTATATATTGAAATTATTTATAATAATAAGCATTATGTCCGCACTTATGATATTTCTCATTTTCTTACATTTTCTAACTTCGAATGTTCAAATAAATATACTTTTTGGAAGGAACCTAATTTTAACCTAATTTTAAAAATTAGTTTATTATAAAAGCAATGACATGATTTGTTCAAAAAAAGTCAAAAACACGATTTTTCGCGATTTTTATTAGCTTAAACACTTTTTTCAAAATTTTAAATTCATTGAAACAGGATGTTGTATACAACAATCTCTTCGACATTAAAAAAACGAAAAGAATGTTGTATATTAACATCTTATTCCGATGAAACGAAAAGATTGTGCATAAGGAAACCAAATGGGGGACATGTGTCACCCACAGGAGCCGGTGAGGACAAAAAAATGTATAGGATCCGTCTAGGGTTAATGTATTAATATCATTTGATTGAAGAACTGGGAGTCTTGAGGAATACCCTGGGATTTTCTAAAATGTCTGCGAATTTTTTTCAACTTCTTTTTTCAAAAAATTTCTGAAAAATATGGAACCTCTGAGACTTTTCAATCTTTATGAACGTTTACGAATATTCTGGAATGCTCTCGAATTTTCTGAAATTTGTGTGACTTTTCTGAATATTTCTAGAATTTGTTGGAAATAATACTAAAATTGTATATTCTATACAACTTTCTTAATGAATATGGAATTTTCAATCGTTTAGAATTTTAATGAACATTCTAAGAATGTCCTAGAATTTTCTAGAATGTTACAGAGCATTCTTGCATAGTTTTAAGATTTTTTGTAGCTTAGTGTTTTTTTTTTTAATTTTCTTTACAATATTTTTGAAGATACTGTAATCTTGAGAAATATTAAAGAATTTTCTAGAAGTATCTGCAAATTCTGAAGTATTTTTGTCTTTTAAATTATTAAGAGATGTTTTTAAAAAGTTCTATAATGTTAAGAATTTTCTGGAATATTCTGGATTTTTTTACTTCTATACATATTCTCGTGAATTATCTATGATTATCTATGAATCTATGAATTTTCTGCGGTGAAGAATTAGGATAAGAATTCAAGTTAATTTTTCTAAATTTCGAATAGTTCTTGTAGAAAATAGTGCGAATAGTAAAGGTGGTTTTACAATTCGTCTGCCATTGTTTACCCGATAAGTCAAGCTTGAAAGATGCCTTAGGCATATTTGATGATGGAGTTTCATTATGGGCCAATAATATTTCCTCCTCCATTTGTCAGTGAGAGTATTAATTGAAATTGAAAGCATGCCCCTTAAAATTCAGTACAAGAAAGCAGTTCGAGTGCTGAAGTGCCTCTACTTGACTTTAGTGCATTTTAAATGCGTTGTATAACGTGCGAATTGTTTTTTGATATTTTTAAGGTGCAGCTAAATTGGACATTAAACCTCCAGACTCTTGTTTATCAACGATTTCATTAGAAATAATTTCAATTTCAATTATTTCAGGAAATAATTTCAATTTCAATTATTTCAAGAAATAATTGCAATTGCCGTTGTAGTTTAGTGAAAGTTATTCGTTAACGTAATTTATCCAAAAAAAGTGCCGGTTCCTTTTAGTTTTCTGTATTTTATATTGTTTAAGGAAAGGGGAGGGAAAACTGAAGAACACCTCCCCTTGTCTTCTTTTTTGATTCCAGTACATTATCTCGAATTAATTGTTTCAGCTGGACACATGGTTTGGACGGCCGAAAAAATCTGGTCGAGGGGGTGGTGGTCTTGGCCACAACACCATCCCCCGTCCAAATTCTGGCGAAGATTTCAACGAAATCGAGCAACAACGTTGCATGATCGAGAGAATGGATGATGAGACGGTGAACGACAGATTCGAAGAAATGTTGGTAAGTACAAATTCTGTATTAAATCGATTAAAATCTCATCCAGATTTTTTCAACTCATGATCGTCATATAATTTTGAATTTAAAGAGGAGCAGTAAACATTTAAAAATAGTATTATGTTTCTATTTGAAATTGAAAATTCAACTTTTTAGCATATGACTTTATTGAAAATGTCGCACGGAGCATCTTTTTTCTTTGCAAACAAGTTTTCTCATTTCTTGTTTCTTACGAAATATTTTCACTGAACTCGCTTAGGTAGACAAAGTCCTTAACATTTTCAGGCGAAAATTGAAGGACTTGTCCTCTAAACTATTCTGAAGATGATGTGCTATTTAAAATTTATTGATTTTGTTCAAGAAAAAAGTTATGAATTTTTTTGTCTAGCAGTATCCACATAATGTTTGACAATTTTTAATCCCTTCGTTTATCGAGAGAATTTTGAGTAAGCCCCAATTTCCAGTGAAAGAGTTGTTTATTAGGATATAATGAAGTTTTTTGGAAAGTACTACACCACACTCTCGGTTTCAGTCCGGTGTCGGGGTTTGCCTACTAATATAGCTTTGGCCATAAATCGGGGGATCTAAACGTAAACATTCAAGGCCTTCTGAACCGTTTCCAATTGGAATACATAATATTGCGCAATATTTGCGAATTATTACCCGCGCACTGTACTTTTTCGCTACGCTGCTAGTGTTTTTAATGCACGAGTGGCAACCTTCTCTCGCCGTGCGACCTGAGAAACTGGGGTGGGGGGGGGGGCAGCAGCTTTAGGAAAGCCAAGACCGGGAAGATGTGATAACTTTTGTTCCCGGATCACTGCAAAACGCTCAGTGCTCCAGAAATGTATTTTTGCTGATAAATTCGTCCAAACGATACATTTCTTAAGGGCATGTGAACTTATCCGATTCCTACTTTACCGACATTTTTTGTGGTTCGTGCCAATTCCACACGAGATTAGGTATCAAACTGAATGTTTGGTGAAATAAAGAAAAGTGGCTGAGGAATGTTTATTTACTAAGAAATCTTTATAATTAGTGAAAAATAGTGTTTGGAATTTTTTTTTGTGGTAAAAATTTATTAGTACATATACGTTGCTTAGTTCTTTTTCTATATTTTCTCAAACTTTCAGTTTAATATATATCTCATCTCGTGTGGAATTGGTATGACCCACAAAACATGTTGGTAAAGTAAGAATGGGACAAGTGTTCCATGCCTTCAATTGATTAAAAATGGTGTTTTTTAGAAATCTGCATTAAATTCCTCACAAACTTAAGTGAGTTAATTTTTGTATTTGTTGTTGTGTTATGACAACATTTTCATTACTAATACTATTCTAATAATAAGTTACGAGGAGTTTAAGACCAATTTTTTTTTCTAGATCAAACTGATATGCTGTTTAATTTGATTAAATAACTTGTTTTTAGAAACTAAATATAATTTATAATAGAATATTTGTGATTTCTAAGTCTGTCTTCATTAGTTCTGGCCTGAAGTGACTCAGCAAATTTTATGCAGCACAACATTACAATTGAAACCCTACATTAACCAAAAATTTTAGTAAAAATATACTAACTTGAAAATTCGAAATATCTTTGTTGGTCATAAAGGTATTTGACGCCTAAAGCAAAAAAAAGTTTCATCCTTCTAGGTCATATAGACACCATTTAATTTTTTAGAGATTGAAAAGAGTTGGTTTCCACACTATGCCTAAAGGAATGACACTTTTTTGGGGGTATTTGTCATCAAATTTGGCCGTTATCAGCAACATTATTTAAAGTTTTAAAATTATTGTATTTTTGCTGATTTTTTTTGGGTAAAAATGGGGTCAATTGCACTTGGCCTTGAGGGATGAAACGTTTTTCTGCTCTTTTGATATCGAATTTACTGAATTTTCGGTATTTTTACTGAATTTTTGAAATATAGGGGTTATTTTGAAGTGTTGTACTTAAATAGCCATTTGTGTCTTCAAAAGAATCAAACGCTTTAGAACCATCATCTCTAAAAATAAAATATTATGTTGCTAGTCCTGGGTCCTGAAACAAGCCTTTTTACCGAACTCATTTGTAAGTTGATACTTGAGATTCCTTACAATTAAAAGTGTTTTTTTGGTAGTGGTGGAACGACAAATTAGAATTTGTAGGATTAGACGTTTTCAAATGGAAGTGTATATTTTTGAAAATCAACAATTTCAGATTAACTAATAATGATAAGACGTAGAAATTGAAAAAAAAGCTTTATACAGGAAATATTGAAAGTGCTCTAAGGTAAAAAATTTCAAGTTGGAAACATCAAAATAATATCATTTTTACATTTTAAACGTACACAGTTGTACACATTAAAAAAAAAAAAGTTTTCCAGAATAAATTACTTTGCACTCATGTAAAGCTTCACAAGTAATTTAAAAATTAATCATTGTCAATTTGTAATTGCTTATTTAATATATTATAATATACAGACTCCTTAAAATAAGGTTATTTAGAAATAAAATAATTTAAAAAATGCGATCTAAGTACAAAGTTCGAGCTTTTAAAAATCTAAATATGTATTTCAATTTGGCCACTGGAGGTTGAAGAGTTCAACGTCAAATAATAATTTGGAATTTAGAGGACTCAATGAGGAAGAATGTAAAAAAATCTTGTCTAGATTAAATAGAAAGTGATTTCAACTGTTTATCTTATTAGCCTAAGATTTATATTGTTCTGTTTTCTCTATTTTAACTGTGATTTATGTAATTTAACTATATTGTTTTTCATTTTTCTGGGAAACCGAAAACGCGTGGAATTTTTGTAATCTGATATCTCTAGAAAGTCTGCAGGATAAAACGTGATAAAAAGAGATAGAAAAGTGTTGGATTTATATTATTTGAAAGAGGAATAGAATAAAAATAATAAAACAGCATAGAAAGAGAAACTTGAATTTAAAAAATATGAATAGGGTAAACAGTGATTCAGTTTGCCAAAAATAATGAATAATAAAAACTGTTTAAAGCTAGATAAAAGAGGATGGAAATTATTCACCAAGTTAATAACAATTCAAGATAATAGAATGAACTAAAACTGATTTTGAATTCTAAGGGCGAATTCAGGAACTTTAAAAGTATAAAACTGTCTCTCCAGTTTTGTCAATTTTTTATTAATTCCTCCCTTTTTATCCTTTCCTACTCTAATTTTTCTTTCTTTTCTTCTTTTTGCACCAAATCAAAATAAAGATAAGCAGATTTAATCCTTGAAAACCTTGAACTAAAACACCTGATTTTTTTAGGCCAACATGAATCTGACGGAAGAGAAAAAAGAACCACTACGCCAGCAACATGCAGCAAAGAAAAAAGAGATGCTGATCTTGCACTACAAAGGTAGCGTGCAGGAAAATAGGTCCAAGTTTGATAAGCCGGCAGATTATATACACTACTTGGCTCAACCAGACTTAAGTGTAAATAAAATTTATAGCTGTATCGAATCACTTAGGATTGCCCTTACAAATAATCCCTTAAGTTGGGTGCAAGAATTTGGAACGAAAGGATTGAAACAGGTCCTTGCGACTCTCAATGAATGTTACAGAAAGTAAGTATCACATTTTCTTCTTTTAAAACACAGT
>NC_046663.1:102022567-102031515 GCF_010883055.1 Belonocnema kinseyi | reverse complement strand
AATTAAGATCGATATTAAGTCCTGAATAACCTCTCGTGATTTGCAGTTGATTAACTAATTATATCATTATTTCATTCCAGTGCGTTCATATATTATGATAGGTAATTTTTAATGGATACAATTCAATAGCTCGGATGCAGTTCAATCTTTTGTTATATTTAGCTTTTGATTTGCATCGCATTTTTAGAAAACGATTAGTTGTAAACTGTTTCATTATATTTATTTGATATTTTAGATTGTTATGAAAAAATTATTGCTTCCTGTTTTTACGTGAATGAAAAATTATTTTTTATTTATGCAGCTTAGAGTGCAATCATTTTTTGTTGCATTGCAGTTTTGCATGGGATGTTTAAAATTTTAAAAAGGTTTCGAGAATAGAGTTAAATATTATATTCACAGTACCGCCCAGAATTGCAAGACCACTAAAAAAATCGTGTTAAAAACATGCCTTTCTTTTTTCGAGGATACCTAAGCGAAAAATTAAGTTACAAAGATTTTTAGAAAACTGTTAGAAAGATTATTCAATTTTTCGTCGATTGAGAAAGACTGACGTTTTTTTTACCGATTTTCCATTCCCAACTTCTATTTTGGGATTGCTTATGGAAGTGAATGAAAGAAATTTAAACTTCGCTAAATTAAAGTTTAAAATTTCCTCTTTAGAATGAGGCCAAAACATAATGAAATATTTTCTGGTTCTCGAATTATTATGAAAAGTGAGTCTTGGGCACGCTTCCACATTTTTTATGATAATTCGAGAAGCAGTAAATATTTCATTATGTTCTAGGTCTCATTTTATAGAGGAGATTTTTAGTCACTTTTTTAAGGAACTGTCTGTATAGTCAATTTTTGAAGGAAAAGGTCACTTTAGTCACTTTTATCCATCTCATTTTAGATTATATCTAGAAAAAAAATAAAATTTAATGAATCAATGTATGAAATGTATAGTGACCTATGGTTCGAATGCTTTTCAATATTAGACCTCACTCTCTTTCTCTTATTTTGGTTGAAATGTCTACTATTTTTTTTTTCTTTCAGAATCAATCTTTTTTGGGTAAAAATTGAATTTTTTGGTTGTAAAATAAATTATTTCATTAATAAGTTAACTATTTTATTGAAGACATATTTTTCGGCCGAAAATTCAACCATTTGTCTTATTGAATAGAAAATTAACCTTTTGGTAGAAAAGTCATCTTACTTTGTTCAAAATGAACTTTTTTGAAATTCAACTGTCTTCTAAAAAATTCGTCTTTTCGTCTTGAAAATTCCACTATTTGGTACAAAATTTATTGAAAATTTATGTTTTTGGGATTAAAAGTCAAATTGTTCTAAAACGTTCGAATTTTTTGTTTGAAAGCTTAACTTTGTTGTAAAACATTCAACTTTTTTGGTTGAAAAGTCAACATTTTATCTGAAAATATGGCTTTCTTGATCAAAAATTAACTTTCTTAACTATGAATTATTTCTTTACCTGTAAAAATGTCATCTTTTCTAGTTAAAAATGCAACTGTTTGGTTGAAAATTAATATTCTGTTTTGGTTGAGAATCCAAATATTTTGTTAAAAATTAATTTTCTGGCCGAAGGTTAATAATTTTAGTTGGAAATTCATCTTTTTGGTTAAAAATTGAACTATTTTGTAGAAAATTAATTTTTTAATTATTTCATTTTTTTGCATGTGTGTTTGGTTGAAAATTCGTCTTTTTCAGTATAAAATTAATCTTCTTTGGTGAAAATTAATCTTTTTGGTTGAAAATTCATGCGTTTTATTGAAAATGATTTCTCTTTGGTCGGAAATTTATCTTATTGGCTGAAAATTAATTTTGTTCGTTTGAAAAATCAACTATTTGGTTAAAAACTCAACTATTTTATTGAAAATTCATCTTCGTTGGTAGAAATTCAAATTTGTTTGATTTAAATGCAACTGTTTAGTTGAAAATTAATAATCAGCTTAGATTGAAGATTCAAATAGTTTGTTGAATATTCGTTTTTTTTTAAATTCAATTACTCGGTAGAATGTTGAGCTGCTTTTTTAATAAATATATATAGTTTTTTGGTTTTTATTAAGCAGTTTTTTAAATAACATAATTCCTTTTAAATCTTATTTTTAAATTTTCTTGCTCAATTTGTTGTTTTAAGTTTGTGTTAGTTTAAAAAATGTACTTGCAAATAGTATTAATCAAATATTAAATAATTTTATTTTTTATGAATTTTGGATTTTATTATTTTTACGATTAATCATTTTAGTAGGAAATTCGTCTCTTTATTTGAAAATTTAAGTATTTAAAAAAATTCTTTTTCTAAAATTAATGGTTTTAATTGAAAATTGAACTATTCGACTTTTGGTCAAAAACTTATTCTTTTTGGTATAAAATTCAGATATTTAGTTGAAATCCAGTATTTTAAACGGAAAGGTTAAATATTTAAAGCTTTTTATATTGAATTCAATATAATACCTACATTAATTGTATTAAAAATATTCTCATATTTTTCTATTATTTTCGTGAAAAATACCCTATTTACTCTGTTTAGAGAACAGTTTAGACTGCGATGCGAAGTCTGCAATATTAAAATCTCCAAATTCAGCAATAGATTTTCATCTAATCTTATAAATGCAAGCTAATAAATTAAATGTATAACGGATGTAAATTCTTGAGTAGATACTTTTCTGTCGCCATTACAGGTCTCTTTTTGTATGAACATTATTCACTTTTTTTGGCTGTCCTATCTATTTGCTTCCCTAAAGCATGCAAAAAGTGGCGGTGGAGATATCCACGAAAAAATGACTTAAAACTGTATTTGCGAAATTCTCGAATCCTTATTCAAATGCAGCTTACAAATCTGATCGCGGATACTCTGCATCCATATATTTATAATTTTAAATTTCTTATAAAAATTACCCTTTTTTTAGTGACAATCGGTACGAGCGGATACAATATGAATGCATTCGCTGTTTGAAAGCCATCATGAATAACACTGTTGGAATAAAAGAAATGCTGGCCCATCATGAAGCCTTAACGATAGTAGCCAGATCTCTTGAACCTAGTAAACCTTCAGTAATGTACGAAGCTGTAAAACTTCTTGGTGCAGTCTGTCTCATTTCGAGTGACAGTCATAAAAAGGTTTTAGACGCCATTACCATGAATGGAGAATTCAAAGGGAGAGAAAGATTTCTGCCGATAGTTCAAGGACTCATGAACAAGAAGAACGAAAATCTGAGGGTGAGGTTTCACATCCATTAGAAAAGCTTAATTGACTTCAATATTTTTATACAATAAAGTGATTTTAATTTGAAAAACTTTATTTGTAGGTTGTCTGTCTCCAACTGATCAACTCCATAATCTCGTCTGCCGATGATCTGGATTTCCGATTGCATCTGCGAAACGAAATAATGCGAGTTGGACTGGCTGATATCTTGGAAACCTTGGAAGGAGATGAATCAGAGGATTTGTCAAGGCATTTAAAAATCTTGAACGATTGCAAGGAGGAGGATTATGAGGAATTCGTACAGAGATTCGATAATGTTAGACTCGAATTGGACGATGTTAACGACTGCTTCGAAGTCGTGAAGAACATGGTTATGGATTCGGTGGCTGAACCTTACTTCCTGTCAATTCTTCAGCACTTGTTATTCATCCGAGATGATGCCTTGGTTCGGTTAGTGACGAAGAATAATTCTATTTCATTTCCAAACTCATTTCATACGTTTTCTTTTCATCATTGTCATCTTATTTTTTAACTTAAATTTTCAGACCTGCATATTACAAACTCATAGAAGAGTGTGTCGCCCAAATTGTCCTCCATCGTTCAGGCTGTGATCCCGACTTCAGTGCAACGAAACGTTTCCAAATAGACGTGGGACCTCTGATTGACACCTTAGTAGAAAGGTCTCGAGCTGAAGAAGAGCATCGCTTGATAGAAATGTCTCAGAAGTTGGAAGAAGCAATTGCGAGAAAGCAAGAGGCAGAAGCGAAATTACAACACGCGGAATATAAGATCAGGGAATTGGAGGCGGGTAGACCTGGAGGAGCGCCTGGTGTAAGTGAATTATAGTTAACCCTTAAATGACACACCTGCAAATAATAACGTAGCTGACACTTGGGGTCTTTTGGACCCCAACGTTTTTAAACTGTTGTAAAAAGTTTAATTTTTGATATTTTTGTTAAGAAGTTTTTTTGGGTATTCTTTAACATCTCTTCTGAAGAATCAATCGGTGTAGTAACTTAAATTTTATTTTTAACACTTTGAAAAACAATGAAAAATGCATGGAATTTACGAATTTTTATATTCGTTCAAAAATGGTCTGGGTTCCAATGGACCCCCAGTGTCATTTAAGGGTTAAGCTAATTATGACTTTCTTATCTTGGAACACTATAAGCATTCTTTAATTTTCTTCATCGGAACTTATAGAAGATTGGAAATTGTCCGCCCCCGCCGCCGATGCCCGGAATGGGAGGGCCGCCACCACCTCCAATGCCGGGGATGGGGGGCCCACCACCACCTCCAATGCCTGGAATGGGTGGACCTCCTCCACCTCCAATGCCCGGAATGGGAGGCCCGCCACCTCCGCCAATGCCAGGTACGAGCTTACAATTTATTTTGGTAATCCTTTACAATCCACTGCAATCCCATATAATCTTTGTAAAATGTCGTGGAATCCCATGCAACCCTTTGAAACCAGACGCAATTTCTATAAAATCTCGAGCCATCTCTGTAAAATGTGTCCAATCCACTGGCGGCGGAGCCCTAGGGGAATCTGAAATCGAAAGATCAAACTCATCGGATCGTTTAAATTTGTTCAAAAACCTACCTGAAATCTTTTAAATATATCCGAAATATTTGCGAAATATTTGAAACCTTGTAAAATCTGTGAAACATTTCAAATCTTTCTGAAATATTTAAAATATTTTTATAATATTTGTGAGATTATTGAAATATTTGGGAACTCATTGGAATCTTTGTGTAATCTTTAAAATCTTTGAATTTTTTGTAAAATGTTTGGAAATATTTTCGTAATATTGGAGAATATTTGTGAGCTTATTGAAATCTTTGGGAAGTCATTAAAATCTTTGTGCAATCTGAAATCTATCTGAAATTTTTGTGAGATAATTGAAATTTTTTAATCCATCCGAAACCCTTACAAAACATTGAAATGTTTGTGAAATCTTTGGAAGCCTGCGAAATTTTTGAAATATTTTTGAAGTATTTTGTAATATTTGTGAAATTATTAATAGCATTAAAGTCTTTGTAAAATCTTTTATATCTTTTCGAAATGTTTGCGAGATATTTGAAATCTTTTTGAAATCTTTATGCTCTCTTAAAACCCTATCCAAATTTATTATGAAATAATTGAAATATTTGTTGAAAATATTTGAAATTTTTGAAAAATCATTGAAATCTTTGTGAAATCTTTGGAAAATCATTGAAATCTTCTAAATCGATCAGAAATTGTTGCGAAGCGTTCCAAATTTTTGCGAAATCTTTATCAAATTATTAAAATCTTTGTGAAATGTTTGAAATCTTCTTAATCTTTGTGAAAGCATTTAAATCTACACGAAAAGTTTGCTAAATATTTTTAATCTTTGGAAAATCACTGCAATCTTTATGAAATCTTTGAGAAATCGTTCAAATCATGCTGAAATCTTTGGAAATGTTTGCGAAATACTTAAATATTTTTTTAATATTTGGTAATATTTGAGAAATTTGTCAAATCTTTGGAATATCAACGAAGTCTTTGTGAAATTTTATAAACATATCGGAAATCTGTGCTAAATATTTGAAATCTTTACGAAATTATTGAAATCTTCTAAATCGATCAGAAATACTTGCAAAATCTTCCAAATTTTTGCGAAATTTGTTGGAAAATTATTAAAAGGTTTTTGCCGTGTAAGTCTACCTGAAACCTTACGAAACTTTGAAATGTTTTTAAAATCTCTGGAAATCTTTGTAAAATATTTTTGAAATATTCGAGAATATTTGTAAAGTATGTGAAATCTTTTGAAAATAATCGAAATATTTATAAGTCTTTGGCAATATGAGTCTTACACCTTGTACGATTTAATATTATAATTCTATGCCCCTGTCCCCGCCTAGAAAAAATAGGCTCCGTCACTTCTGGTCCAATCCCGTGGAATCTAATGCAATTCCTCGTGGAAATCCTAGTTTCGTGATTAGAAAATAGACTGTCAATTGTTTTAATTACTTGATTCTTCAGGAATGGGAGGACCTGCACCTCCTCCAATGCCTGGAATGGGTCCTCCTCCACCTCCGATGATGGGAGGCATGAGACCACCGATGGTAAATGCTGTCCAGGTTTTACCCCATGGAATGAAACCTAAGAAGAAGTGGGAAGTGGATGGACCACTGAAGAGAGCAAACTGGAAAGCGGTAATATTTCCTTTCTATTTTTGTTGTTTTATTCGTATTCAAATATTTCAAATAAATCCATTTCTATTTGCTGTTTACAAATACGTAGATTCTACCTCACAAACTCTCAGAGAAGTCTTTCTGGGTAAAAGTTCAGGAAGATAAACTCGCAAGTCCGGAAATATTGAATGGCCTAGCTCAAAAATTCTCGTCAAAACCGAGTGGAAGGAAAATGGACGACGTTGTTGATAAGTAAATTCATATTTTTCTCTAAAAAAGTTAAAGATAACCTTCTAATAGAGAAAAAATTAAAACTAACTTCAATCTCAGGTCCGCGCCATCGAAGAAGATCAAGGACCTGAAAGTCTTGGACAGTAAATCAGCACAAAACATTTTGATTTTGTTGGGAGGAGCGCTGAAGCACGTGTCTTATGAAGATGTTAAAGCCTCTTTGCTCAAATGTGAAGGACCAGTAATTTCGGATAATGTTCTACAAGGTTTAATTCAGTATTTGCCACCACCTGATCAGCTGACGAAGCTGCAAAATTTCAAAGATAATTATGATGATTTAACTGAGGCTGAGCAATTCTGTATCACGGTAAATATAAACAGTTTTAAGTATGTTGCAAATATGAAAAATATTTCTTAGGATTGGACGATAAATAAATTTCCTTTGCAGGTCTCCACTATCAAACGATTACTTCCAAGACTGAGATCGCTGAGTTTCATGTTGCGCTATGAGGAATTGGTACAGGACGTAAAACCAGATATTGTAGCTGGAACAGCGGCTTGCGAGGAAGTGAAAGGAAGTAAAAAGTTCGCGAAAATTTTGGAACTGATTCTGCTGCTCGGGAATTATATGAATTCAGGGTCGAAAAATGGTCAAGCTTTTGGTTTTGAGATTAGTTTTCTAACGAAGGTTAGTTCGAATTTCATTCTTTTCATCTAAGTGTCCGATCCGGGAAAGCACCTGGAATTTTTTTTTCAGATATTATTTCCCACTCTGATTAAACTTGTAAGAAGTTACTTCTCAAACTTTTGAAAACTTTCTAAAAAAGAAGGTTCTAAACTTCTAAATTCTGATTTAACAAAACGAACTGATTTCAGTTGACATCAACGAAAGATGTCGATAATAGGCAAACTCTCATGCATTACTTGGTGGATACAATAGAAAGGAAATTCCCAGACTGTCTTAATTTCGCGGAAGAATTGGCTCATGTCAATCGAGCGAGTCGTGTTTCCTTAGAAAACATTCAACGGACTCTTCGGCAGATGGAGAATAATATTAAAAATCTCGAGCAGGATGTCGTCAATGCTAGAGTTCCTCAAGGTAGTCAAGATCGTTTCGCCGAAGTTATGACTGTATCCTTTCCTTAACTAGTATTATGAACTCGTTTTGAAATGTTTATTAATAGAAATCTTTGAACATTCTCTCTTTAGGTAAAGCTACTTATTTTATTCGTTTTTTCCTTAATGATGTAAATTATAACAGCCATTCTCTAAAAAAGCCAGAGAATCTTATGAAGTGATGCAGAACATGTTCAAAAATATGGACAGCCTCTACACCGGAATTTCTGAATTCTACTCATTTGACAAGCAGAAGTACACGATCGAAGAATTCTTTGGAGACATCAAGAAGTTCAAGGATGACTTTGCGGTAATTTTTACTCTGAATATCTTCTGTTTCGCCATTGTTTATTGATTTGGAAATAATATATTTTGTTCTCAAACTCAAGATTAGAATTTCATTGAATGAGGGTTTGATCGTTCTGGAAATCTGCTGTACAAGCCTCTGTGAAATTTCTGTGAAATCGTTTGAAATTCTTGTGAAATCTTTGAAGTCTTTAAAAATGTATGTGTAATCTTTTGAAATTTATGTGAAATTTTTTTAATCTTCTGAAATCTTTTCATTCATTTTAAAGTCTTTTTATATTTTTGAAGTTTGTGTTATCTTTGCAATTTCGTGAAATATTATGAAATCTTTGAAATTTTTGTGCCATCTGTAAAATTTTCGGGAATATTGTGAAATTTTCGTAAAATTTTTGAAATTTTTCTGAAATATTTTGCCCGAATCCATTTCAAATGAGGCAGTTTCTACACTTGAAGTCAGATTACGTTGTTTTTTGACGAAATTAGGCTATACTTATTTTTCCGATTTACGAAAAAAATGTCTACAAAGGTATGCCTATTTGAATTTTGTGCTTTGTTTTTACAAAAAAAATCCTAATTTTTTTCTTTAAACCTCTATAAGTTTAGCCCTAATTGATATGCTTATTATTTACTTCTTGATTTTAAAAGCGTTTATCGTCTTCCTTCAAAATGGGCCAAGAACGTTCAAAAACGGGTTTAAATTAATAAAATTGCAGCGGTTTTTATGAAAAAATTAAAAATAGATTTTCTCGAAAAACCCACCTTTAATTTTGTTGCCATTTTTTAAAATACATTTAGTTTGAGACTAAAGATACGAGGGTAGTTCAATAAGTCTTTAGAATGACCAACATATGGCTCGCGAATCGCTCCAAATCATCTGTTTTCAGTCAGCACCACTCCCGACTAGATATATGGTGCAGTCACAGTCCACATCTTC
>NC_046663.1:102009015-102022467 GCF_010883055.1 Belonocnema kinseyi | reverse complement strand
ACCACATTTGGCGAGAAAAAAAATTCTCTTTCATCACGACAACGCCCGAGTTCACACATGCTTCTTTTCAATGGCTAAAATTGAAGAACTAAAATTCGAATTAGTCGATCACCCACCGTATTCACAAGATTTAGCCCCCAGTGACTTTTTCTTATTTCCAAACTTGAAAAAATGGCTCGGTGGACAGAGATTCCCAGACAACGAAGACGTCATTGCCTCTGTAAGTGCTTATTTTGAGGAACTTCCGAAAACGCACTTTTCTGAAGGATTAAAAAAACTTGAAAAGCGATTGACCAAGTGTATAGAGCTCCAAGGAGATTATGTTGAAAAATAAAAAAAAATTTACCCAAAAAAAATTGTTTTTATACTTCATTCTAAGGACTTATTGAACTACCCTCGTATCTTGTTAGTTTGATGCTTTCTGAATATCTTCCAAAAAATCTTTTTATTATTTTCTTCAAATTTTGAAAACATGAAAAAAGTATATATTCTGAAAAATCCCACCTTTTCTCGTATTCCAAATTTTTTTTTAATTTGCTACTAATACCAGAAGGGCATTTTATCAGCATCATGCGTGCTAAAGAATTTCAGAGACCGGGAGAATTTTTTTTTCTAAAAATGTAATTTTTTACTTTTCTCGTAAAATATGAAAAATATCGCAAAGAACAAGAAAAAGTAGAAAATTCGATTGTAAGAAAAAAGAGATTTGCTGACTACAAAAGTTATTTAGCAAGAATTAAACTTACAAGATATCTTCATTATCAAAGTATAAATTTAAAAAGAAATTGGCAACAAATTTGAAGGTCTGTTTTTTTGAGAAAATCAAAGTTATAGAGCTTTAAAGAACAAAATTAGGATTTTTTGAAAAACAAAAGCACAATTTTAAATATGCATAACTTATTAGAAAATTTTTTTATTGCAAATCAAAAAAATACGTATTGCCTTATTTCGCCTAAAAAACAACATAGTTCGTCCCCGGCAGATTCTGCGATGTCAAGTTTAAGACCCTTCCTGATTTGAAATGGATTCGGTCTGTGGGGTTTTTTGTTGAGAAAATCGACATTTAACATTTTCAGAAATCAAGCTTTCGCTAATAAACGCTCTCAGAAACAAAAATGAACCGATGAATATTTCTAAATATCTCAATTAAGTCAAAAATATAGAGGTATCAAGAAAAAATTTGTATTTTTTTCAAATCATTCACAAAACTTAAATACGCATAACTTTGTAGACAATTTTTTGTTCGCAAATGTGGAAAATACGTATCGCCTAATTTCATCGGAGAAATCACATATTTCGAGCGATCAACTCCTTGGAGTGAAACAAACTTTGAACTTCGAGCAATGTCTGTTACTGTTTGTATTTAATTAAAAATAATGTATTTCAGCAAGCACAGAAGGAGATTGTGAAACTACGGGAATCCGAAGAGAAGCAAAGAAGAGCAAAGGAAGCACGCGAGAAGGCGGAAGTGGAAAAAGCGGCTCGCGCTGAGCGAAAACGCGCACTAGTTGATATGAATGCCCATGAAACTCAGGAAGGCGTTATGGACAGTCTAATGGAAGCTCTCCAAACGGGTTCGGCCTTCAGTCGACCCGATCAACGTCGCAAGCGTCAAGCACGTGTGGCTGGTGGTAAGTTGAAATTAGTTAGGAATACAAAATTCAACACACTCATGTTCGTAAAGCGGAGGTTCGGTCAGAAAACTAAATCGCGTAATGGATCCTACTCAAAGTCCAGCGTAAGCGATGATGAATTACTAGAAGACAAATCATACTCAGCAAAATCAAATCGAGCTTCAACCTTGCCGACTAACAAGGCAGAATATTATACTCCAGAAGATAATAAGATTTTTAACAAGCAAATGATGATGCAAGCGGCAATGAGGACACCGAAAAAAGATAAAGTTGCTCATCAATGGAAAACGAAGACTGAGGATAGAGTCGTTATTGATAAAGAAATGTTCCGTACTCCCGCAGAGAATCAGAATTTCTACAAGCAAATTTTGCTTAGCTATGCTGAAAAAGCTCCGAAGAAGGAAGAAATATTTTCTCGACTCAGTAGAGTTTATAAAAATAAGTCTAGTTCTAGAATCGATATTCCGTCCAGATCGCCAATGTTGGAAGAAACGCCCAGAAGACAAGTTTCAATGTCCTTTAGTCTCTCGAAACTTCAGGATTTCAACCAGACCTATCTTCTGGAAACTCCTTCAGTAAAAAACTACAGCTATTTGGGAAGTATTCCGAAAGACGATTGCCCGAATACTGCTTATAAGTCGGTGATAACAGAATTGAAAGATTGGACACCGGAACATTTTAGAAAGTCTCCTTCATCTAAGCGAATTGTGAAACATTTTTCGATGAAGGAGAATTCGAACGAAAGTTATCGAAGAACGCCTGTAAGAAAGAAGATTATGGTTAGCAAAAGCAAGAAAAGAAACAGTATTGTTCGCCGTGCTGTTTCATATAGAAAGAGAAATTCTCAACACCACTCGAATAAAATCAGGTTGCCGAAAAATGGGCACAGTTTTTCGAAAATTGGTATTTCTCCGCCTGCTGATTTCGATTCTACAAACTCGAAATTCATAGAATCATGTGACAATATTAGGAGTTTGAAGGATCTTAAGAATTACAAATTCCATCTTGCGAGAAGTAAAAATTTTGAGAATATAATTGGCGTTAAAGATGAGAATCAAAATCATGTTTTCAACAATCTCAACGATTCTCTAAAGGCACAGTTCACACCAACTCCTCGTTCTAAATCTGTTTCAACCGAAAATTGCAAGTCTCCTTACAATGAGGATATCAGCGGCGTTCTTGAAATATCAAATATGGCGAGTCCTAGATTTTTACATCCGGAAACTTATAGGCAAATTATTATCTCTGATCAAAAATCTCCACTTAGTGAAACGAGCAAATGTCCAGCAAGCTGTACGGATATTTCAAAGTCTCAGGAGAATTTCTCGTCACCAGTTAAATTTTTCAAGGGCTCGATCGTCCCCCAAATTGAGGGTAAAAAGAAAACCTGGAAATTGTGGAAGAGATTAGGAAATTCAGCGAAGAGCGTATCGCGAAAATATAATGTGATACAAACCACTGAAACTGAGGGTGTTCAAAAAAATAAAAAAGAATCTAGTGATAAGAGGAAGGGAAGTGTGACTGTCGGGAAAGTCGAGTAGCGTTTGCTAAAAACCGAGCAGAATTTTAGAAATGAGATTCACTGTTAAAAATGCAACCAGGTCTTTTATTAACTTTTAGACTATGGTTTTACTGTACTCAAACTTTTCCTATTTTACTAGGTGGATATAGTCTACGATTTTTTGTATATTTTTTTATCGCATTTTTTATAATTAGTTATCAAAGAGATTTATGAAAGTTGTAGGGAAGGTTTTATTGTTAAAAAATGAAATTTGATTGTAAAGAACGTCAATGATGCTGATCGTTAAACGAAGAAGTTAAAAAGTTTATTTGTGATTAGATATTGAAAAGAAATAGTATTTTAGTTAGAATTATGATAATATACTTGAGACTTGCCAATGAAATCATGTGATAATAATGAAGCTGTGAGAATCTTTTAGTGAATTTTTTAGTAAATATGAAAATTTATATTTAAGAAATAAAGGAAGCGTTCTTCAGTACAAATCATTGTTAACAAGAAAAGACTGATTCGATATCAGCAATGTATTTTTTTATTCTTGGTGAAAATGTAAGAGCAGTTGTAAATGAGAATGTATGACTAATTGTCAATGGCTTGAATTATTAAATTCATTTTCAGAATTTTTTTTTGTCTCATTTTCTTATCTGTTTGTTTTTGTCTTTCTCTGTCTGTCTCTGCCTGTCCGTTTGGTTGTGCTTTGTAAGAAGTTTTGAAAAGAAGAAAAATTTAAATGACGCTTAAAAAAGTTGTGGAGCATAGTTTTTTTCTGCATGCATGAATAAATATTTTAATGAATTGCTCTTATGATAAGGTAGTTATTAAATTCGCAAATTGTCCAGTGAACGGACATTTCGAATTTGTTATGATTTCATGCATCGGAAGTGTAGACGATTGATGTTTATGTTTGCAATCGGCCTCTCGAATAGTTTGTGTATTTCATTAGTAAGTCTGAAGGTAGATTTTGGTTTACTCTTATACCAAGTTTGTACATTTATCTTCATAATTTAAATTTAATCCTAAAGTTTTAAGTTTTAATTTTCTCTTTTAAATTAACAACTTTCCTGATATTTATTCCGCAGCTGAGAGGAGGGCACAACTCAATAGAAGTCGATCACGCACTGGATTGGTCGGAACGGGCTTACTAGGAAGAGAATTATCGACGTAAGTAGTATTTTTCCTTTTTGTCCAATATTTTAATTTAGCATTTAAATTTAAAAAATAAAATCGGAAATGTAGTTTGCAGCTTTTTTATTTAAGAAATATTTTTAATTATTGTAAGATATTTTTTAGTTCTTGCAAGTTTACTAATTCTCTTAAGGTTTTCATAATTTATTAACTATTAAGTTATTCATTTTTCATTTAATAAAAGTTTATTATGCATATTAAAAATTTACTGAACAAAAATATTGCGAAGAAAATTACGTTCGGTGACCAGAATTAGTTAATTCCGACTTTGCAGTTACCAGTAACTTTATATTTTTTACTTCGAAGCGAGGGGTTGACAACTCGGCCGATGGAGTGTACACTCATTACAAGTGACTTCAGTGACTTCATGTGAATTCAAATGACTTCATTCTGGTGACTTCGCCAAAGATGTACACCTGACTTCACGATTTGTTAACCCCTCGCTTCGAAGGTACTTTTACTTCTATTTTACCTATTTTTTAATGTCAAATATATTTATTTGTCTATTTTTTTATTTTATTGAGTTGGAGAACGCTACAATTTAAAAGAGTTTACAACTTTTAAGTTATTCAATTTATTTTATTAAGACACAAATATAAATATAATTAAATTTACTTTCAAAAATGTTTAAATCATTTTATTTACAAAATTTATATTTTTCAACACTAATTGGAAGATTTTTAAGTTTGTAATCTTGAAATTCAAAATATTTAAATTGGTGAAAAAATTTTTAAATATTTAAAGTTCAATCCAACTTTAGAACATTTTAAGTTAAAGAAGTATTTAAATTATTTAATCATTTTGTTTTGAAATTAAATTTAATAATCTATTTATAACTGAACAAAAAATTGTGGAAAAATTTAATCAAGTTTAATTCAAATTTCTATATCGCCTTTTAAATTTGAGCATTTTTTCAATAGAGAAGTTTTTAAACTTGAACGTTTCTTGATCAGAAATCTGTTTATATGTAATGCTTTTAATTTGGGAATTTATACTTTTTTAATACAAAAGAAGCGAAATTCTATATTTTTCAAGATTTTATTTTTGAAACTATGAAAGATTTTTAATTGGAAGGCTTCCAAATTTTGGCACTGGACATTTTCATGCTGAAAATGCTTTTAAAGTATTTTTAGAAATCAGTCACGGAATTAAAAATAATAAGAATTCAAGTGTTTTTTCAAGACATTAGAAAAATTTAAAGTTTTAATAATTAATAAAAATTAATTGGAAACCTTTTAACTTTCAAATTTTTCGCTTTGAGAGAATTCAAATGATATATTATGCAGTTGACACTCAGTAGAATTAAAAAGCTTAAAATTTGCAAATCATCATTTGGGAAGTTTGTTATGAATCTTCAACAAAAACTCGATTTCGAATTGACAAATTTCTAACCTCTACTGTGTCCTGAAATTTAGAATTGTTTTTATTTATGGAATCGTTTGAATTTTAAAGCCTTCGAATTCGAATATATAGTTTGTATTTGAGATACTTGGTAAAATACCATTTACATTTTAAAAAAAAGTAAACTGCAACATTGATATTATTTTAACTTTGAAGTCAGGGGTATATTTGAATTTGACCTGCTGGGAATTGAAATGAGTCAAATTTTCAAAAAACTAAAATCTTCAAATTTATTTTCTTAATCTTTCTGATGCTTCATTCAGTTCACTAATGGCAATAAATCTAAAAATGCCAAAAAATTCTTCCTAAAGTAATTGCAGATTAAAATTGTAATCATTTATAAATAGGCATTAATTGCAACATTTATTTCTTAATTTCCTGATAAAAATGTTGTCTTTTTTTCAGTGAACTGTTAGGTTCGGCGTAGCATGGTGCAGTAACCGTCCTTATCTCAATGCTGTGATGTTTAGCGCTTCAGAAAAGACAGTTGTGTTTTGCTGATTTTGAAGTGGTAGCAATTTATGTCAACATTTATTGTAAAGTGTTTGAAAGGTACAGTTTTTGTATCCAACAAAGGCACAATTCGAAGCAATTGAACATTTGCTTACAAAGAACTGGACAGTCTTCCTTTCATTCCCAAACAAGAATAACTTGGTACGTTATTCGCGACAGTGAAAATTGCACCGAGATGACCTCGTGCAAATATCCAACAAAGTCTATTTTTTCTAAGAATTTTTAATTTTTATTCGATTCAAGCTCCCAGATAGGGCTGTAGATACTGTTGTATAAATTGTAAACGAGTTAGGTACGTAACGAATCGCAATCGATAATTTAGATCTATGGTCGTTCGTTTTACGGTGCATATACTATCTATGTTCTATATCGTTTTTCATTCGTGCACAAGCCTTCGTCATACTTCGCAGTTTAGCGATTGAAAATACGTGAAATTGTAATTAGCGGTGCCTGAAACTAAAAAGCCGAGACTGTGAATTTACGCTTATTGAGATCACTTTTACGATTTTGTGAACTAAGAAGGATGCGAATTATAAACGACGTCTAAGCAGGATTTTCTGCGAATTTATTGTGATAAGAGATACTTTTCTACTTTTTATATTTTGCACTTTTCCAATGTACATACAAATCTCACGTAATTTTTTACGTTCACAATTGTTCGGCTGTAATGAAAGTATTTTGAGAAATTTTATACTTAGAAGTTTCATTATTTGGATACTCTGTTAAAATTTGTTATGAAATAATTGTTAAGGGAGCAGCTTAATGTGAATGAATGAAAGTTTTAAATTTGAAAATATTGCTTGCGTTTGCAAAAAAGATTTTTCCTATTTTTACCTCAAGTAAAAAATTAATTTTCCATATATATTTTTATCGAAGCGAATACATTTTTAAGATATATAATTTTTCTTAATGACCAGCGGCACAGACATGACGAAGGGTTGGAACTAAAGCCAGTATTGTGAAACAAGTAATTTTACACTCCTCACATTCATAATATAAAACGTCTTACCTAAACCTCTTTCACGATCATTTTTGCATGAAAACATGATCTTGGAAAAAGGCCTCTACAAAGTAATCGTAGGATATAAACGATAGTGAATTGTACATTGAAAATTAGTTTTTGAAAATACTTTATTTGAAAGAGAATGTTACACATTAACTCGTCTGTATTTTTCATTGTCACATAAAATATTTTTTCGCAACCGCATGATAAAGTTTGTTCTACGACTGATGTGAAACTGCTATTTGTACGGTATCTGAATTATGATCAGTTAATTCGTTAGTGCAATGATTAGGCAAAGATTTAAAATAGAACCTGCAATTGGATATGATTGACGTTGTTTTTTTCAAAGTATTCATCTTAACTTTGAAACTCAAGACAGAGGAATCTGACACTTTATTTTCAGAATATATATTTTAATATATAATTTTATGTAAATTATATTCACGAGATAAAAATCAAATGTTTTTTTTTTTTTAATTAGACAGATTCCCCTGTGATGTTTATCGGCCAAAATTTTGTATCCATTTATGTGAATATTAAGATGAGCTGATAACGAGTCTACTGCCGTGGTGACCTTGGAGGAGAAACGCTATTTATTTTACCTACCTAATTTAAAGATCTAAATTAGGACATTATTACAATTTTAAATAAACTCCTGCGGTTGAATTTTGTACAATATTGTTGTAAAAATTGAGTGTCCACAAAAGCGAAGTTGTGGAACGGAGAGATTTATTAAAAAACGAAAAAATATATATTTCTATTTCTGAATCAATATCCTTTTAGAATGTTGAAAAACGTCTTTTCTATATTGCAAGATAAGAAGTTTGCCTCCTGGAACCCAGATTTAGGAGTGAAGCAAAAACATGATTATCCTAAACAGGGTAGCTTTAAATAATAATGTCTTTTGTATGCTTTTTTTTTTTAACTATTTTCTTATTTGTGTATTGTTTGAGTACAATTGAAATTACTTTATTGTTCCTTGCAATTTCTTGATCACTTAAGAGTTTAATTTTTCATTTTAATTTCAGTTGCAGCATCCAAAACTGAATTATGACATACACTCCCGGTCAACAAGTATAGCCCACCCTGAGACGAAATTGGTCGAAATAAAAAGTTATATCTCTGTCAAAAATTCATGTATTAAGAAAAATCAAACGTGGTTTTAAATTTTGAGCCAATACCTTTCAAATGCAGATGGATTTATAAAAAAATTTATTTAGCCGTTTTAAAGTTGAGACTATTTTTTTCAACGCTGGATACCTCGGAATCTATGCAATCACAGAAAAAAACACTCTAAAGAGAAAAAATGTGTTTGCATGCAGAATAAGTATTTTTTGAAGAAAAAATCATTTTGGAACAAATTTTTTCTTCATTTTTTACCATTGTTTTTTAGTTAATATTTTCTAACTTTTTTACGCAAGAGAATATAGTTACCAGATTATTGTTGCTATATTATTTTATGTATAAAGTCTAGAAAATATTAATTTAAACAACAAAATGGTAAAAAATGAAAAAAAAAAAATATTTTCCCAACATTATTTTCACTTTACATATACTTATTCTGCATGTAAACACAAACATTTTTTCCCTTTAGAGTTTTTTTCTATAATGAATATATTCCGAGTTATTCAGCATTGAAAACAGTGATTTTTTTCAGAAAAATCGTCATAAAATTAAAACCACGTTGGATTTTTTAATACATGAATTTTGAACAACAATCTAAAACTTTTTATTTCGACCAATTTCGGCACAGGGTAGGCAATACTTGTTGACCGGGAGTGCATGCCTAATTCGATATCTTCAATTCTTCAGTCAATCGCCTTCCAATTCGACTGTATCGAAGAAATCTTACAATATTTATGGATAGAGACCAATTTTTTATTTATGTAAAAAAAGATTTCCTAACGACCTCGCCATATCCATTTCAAAATAAAATAAGAAATGGACCAGAATATCATTGTTTTAAACTATCACATGACAGCATGTACTCGATATGTATTTCAGAAAAATATGATGTCCTTATCAATTGAAAATTTCAGTTATTCATATTTGATGTTTAAAAACGGATTTTTTTACCTTTGCCCGTCTTACAGCATAATCCGTCCAACCGATTCCGTAAACTATCAACAAAAATTTTCTAAATCCTAGGAGTATGCAAAAACTCGAAGTTCGAACGAGTCGAGTCGAGCTGAGCTCGATCCGGTTCAAGTCGAATCCGAATCCAATGGAGTCAGCATTTGTTACACTGTTCAAGGGTCCCAAAATGAAGGTTAAGCTCGTTAAACAGATATTTCCAGCCAAAATTAAAAAATTTAGAGCATTTTCAATATTTGAAAAAAATATAATTTTAGAAATTTTTATCAAACTTTCTTATAGATGGATAGAAGACTTGCGAATTATCCAAAGAAAATTGCAAATTCGATGAAAATTAGAAACGTTATATACTTTTGCAAATTTTTTAAATAGAACAAAAATAAAACAATTTTTGTCCGATAGATCAAGAAATTTTATTCAAAGTTTTTCACTGGATATCAAATATATTTTAAAACTATCTCAGTTAAATTTTTCGATTAGACTAAAAGTAAAAAAGAGCTTTTTCAAAATTTGAAATAAAATTTTTTTTAGAAGTTTTAGAAATTGTTGTCAAAGTTTTCTATATGCGACAAAAGTAATTGAAAATTATCCTTGTGACATTTTTAATTCCGACAGAAATTTAAAAAGTTATAATTTTCAACATTTTGAAAATTTTCAAAAAATGGAGAAAAATTGTTTTTCATAGATTAGGAAATGTTAATTCAAATTTCTTCTAGATATAAAATATATTTCGAAACTTTTCTCATAAAAATTTTCAATTAGTCCCAAATTCAAAAATTTAGATCAGTTTCAAAAATATGCAATTTATGTCATTAAGAGATCTTTAGTCTTCGCAGTGCGATATCCCATTAGCTACTCATTTTCGGCGCATTAACATCGCAAGGCGACCTCGCAGGAAACTAGGTCTAGATAGATTTTGCTGTACGAATGCGAGGTTTTCGTGCAATATTGGCGCGATGGGTTTCGGGGTGGGGGCGGGGGTCAGTTTTGATCAAAAGCAAACTGCATGCGGTATCTATTGAAACCATTGTAAAAAGAGAATTACAACTAAATAATCATTGAATTTATAAATAAATTGTTGCATCAATTATAATATATTACAATATTATTTAATTATAATATATTACAATATTATTTAATTTTAACTTCTTTAATTTCGTATTAATCAGCATTGTTCTATTCAAATTTATCACCCAATACTTCTCATTCAAAACAATTAATTTTTTTAAATTTTAACCTGCATGTTCCACTCAGCTGAACTCCACCTGAAGTAACCTACAATTGGCAGATTCACGCTTATTGAAAATTGCTATGTGCGCATCGTATTTTTACCATTGGGTGTGATCTTTTGAAAACTCCATTTCATATACACATTAATGAATCGTAGAATACTCATAGGAATTATTTCAGGTTTTTCAGTCTCATTCAACTCTATTCACTCAGCATTTTGACGAATGTGGAATGGCAGATTTAAAGCACCGCGCACAGATGACCGATTAAAGATGATTAACAATAAATGACAAGTTCACATTGAATGGCCTTGAAAAATGACCTGTGACTTAGGGCCATGACTTTCTTTGCATTTCCCCGTTAGAGCCCAATAACTTTCATAACTTGAAAACTGTCCATTTTCGGACTTTGTGCCCCATAACACTTTCGATCGAGACATTGAGAACTACAATTTTACGAAGTTTAATCAAAATCGAACGAAAGCCATTTCATGTAAATTTGCTGCAGGGTCAATTAGTGCCCGCCTCGCAGGCACGCCATCTTATCCCTCCTGGCTCGCTACGTCGCTGTTGGCAGTCGCGCTCGATAATGTCTTCGTATTTCCCCCACAATTGTATCTCGTTATTCGAACTCGATTTTGTCTAAAATTTAAATTTTTCTATATTATATTGAAAACTTTTATATCAAAAGTATTGTATTCTTCTTTTTGGTTTCGGGTCTGTAAACGGGGTAACATTTGAAGGAATTATTCGATTGGATTCCCCTGTGGCGCACTTTATAAGGATATCAAAATAAAGGAAGAGTTCGTTAGTCAGCTTTTTTTGAAGAAATTTTGAAAAGTTGGGCATTTTGAAAATTTTTAAGACCACTTTTTCAATATTTGAAATTGGTTTCGACAGCTATTTATAGTAGATCAAAATACGAACAATTTATCCCCTGGCGGACCGACGTTTTATTTTCGAAAAACAACATTGAAAACAAGAAAACTATATTTGAGTACAACGATACAAGCTACATGAATAAGTAAAACAACATTTATTCAACCAAAAAAGATTTACAAATTTTTTGCGAATATTTTTTTGATAGGAAGCGTAGTTTTTTTGTAATTGTAAAAACAAGATCAAAAATAAAAATATATAAAAACAAGGCAATAAGAATAAGACTGTTTCAATTTCCATGCATATTATGAATTGTTATGATATAAATTTATTTAAATGATGCATGGTTCAGCGCAGCTAAGAATAAAATTTAACGCAAAGAAATAAAAATTAAGTTAATCATAATAAATACAATTTTTACTTTATTTTGCAAAATGCTAATACCCAATCCAAGGCAGAGATATATAAAAATGTATTATATTTGATATAAAAGTGTTCAGCATAATGTAGAAAATTTGACATTTGGGGAAAAATCGAGTCCGAAGCACGAGATACGTGATGAGAATGTGCTCGCTAAAGCCGAAAAGAGTTTACAATCGCAAAATTACAGTTGCCGATTCCTTGATCTTTAATTTTGAAAGATCTCTGCACGAATGTAGGAGAAATGCAAAGAGAAATTAGGCGATCTAAAAGTTAGGCCACATAATATTTCGGACTAATTAAAATTCTGGTCAGTGACAAATTGGAGAAATAAAATGTGGATAAAATGACAATTCGGGTAAATAAAAAATATGGAAAATGGGTATTAGTTAAATTGATTTTCGTTCAAATGAAACTTATGTCTAGTTGAATTTGGGGAATATTCATGCGCCTCAAAATAGGCGCCTTACGAACTTGCCCTTCATTTTTCGACACTTAAATAGTGTGCCAGAGGCCAAGCTAATGTATTGTTTTTTAAAAGTATCGTACCAGACAGACAGACATACACAAGTGCATACACAGATGCTTTAATAAAAAAAAATTTTCGGACTCAGAGGGTCAAAAAACGTGAACACTTGAAAAAATAGGGAGGGTGGGGGTCAAATTTTACATAAATCTAATACCTTCTCTGATTATAATGTAAAAAGACTTCAGAAACCTTCGTTTATTTATAGTTAAAATACTTATTACATTCTCATGTATTAGATGTGTGTCAAATTTGACCCCCCCCTCCCATATTTTTCAAATGTTCATTTCATGTTTATGTTTATTGTTTCAAAAAGATCCGTAAAGCTTTGACTATCTTTTTGATAAGACCCATCGTTTTTGTTTTAATCGTGAAACGCGTTATTAAAAATACAAAATCCAATTTTTTGATTGATTTTATTTTTGTAATTAAAAGTGTAATTAAGAATTAAAAATTCGATTTCCAGCAAAACTATTCGGGAGCAGAAAAAATATTAAATATCGAAATTCCTTATCTCAAAAAGATCTACAGATTTGCTCAGAACTATTTTTTGATGAGACACTTGGTTTTCGTTTTAATTATGAAACAGTGTGATGATAAATCATAAGTTCCACTTTTCGATCAAAGTATGTCAATTATAGAGAATATATTTATCTAAAAAATGACGCATCATTCATTAAGATCGTATACAAATTTAAAAAAATGGTAATGTGCAATATTAAAAATAACAATTCCGTGAAATATAAAATTCGTTAAGCCTTGTTATAGACAACGTTGAATCAACAAAAATCGATTGGAGTGGAATCTTTGATTTAAACCTCGGTTAAAATTCTGACTGAGCATATGTATATATGTTAATAAAATTAGTCTAATGTCATAGTTAGTTTTATGATGGAAGTGTGTGCTATAATGGCGTAAACCAGAAAATCCTTGTACTTCGTATAGTATAAACATAACTTTAAATGATAGTTTTTTTTTCAAACTTTATCTCTGCCGAGATGAATATTTTTTATTATGATTAAATAATTTATTCGAAAACCTGCCTTTTC
>NC_046663.1:102007620-102008915 GCF_010883055.1 Belonocnema kinseyi | reverse complement strand
ATAACAAGATGAGAATTGAAAGCAAACTGAATGTTAAATCAAAAAGCATGAAAGAGGGAGCTCTTCTTAATATTTTGGCACCAAAATCATGTCGATACACCTACCGACTGCGAGTAAAGCCACCCACGCTTTAACTTGACAGACTGTACCTAAATCTATCGCCTAGCAGCCGGGCGTGCTAACCACTCCGGTAAACTGACAAGTTGAAACTCTGTGAAAAAGCCATTCTCATCAGATGCAGGTCAGAAAAGTTAAAGAACCAAATTTTAAGCTCTCTTTTTCTAATTATTTATTATTATGTGACGTTGTGTAAATGTAAAATACACGAAATGTTAACAGGAACACCAATACAATAATTTTTAAATAAATAATTTAAATCGATTACAATTTTTTTTCGCGTAATATTTCATTTTTAACCGTTGTAGCCTGCTTTACAACTTCTTGCAATGCCGATTTAAATAAAACATGGTTTGCCGTGGTAAAAGTGACCCTTGGCCAAGTGATATGCCAGCACTGGGCCAGACTTTGGCTTTTCCTATTAAAACATTTTTTGCCAGAGTATAGATGAAGTTTGAAACAGCAGTGCGTCAAGCCTGGGCCGAACTCTGGCTCTTGCTCTTAAAACTTGGTTTGCCATGATAAAAATGACACTTGGTCCAGCAATGTGCCATCACTGGTCCAGACATTGGCGTTTCCTATTAAAACATTTTTTGCCAGAGTATAGGCGAAGTTTGAAGCAGCAATGCGTCGAGCCTGGGCCGAACTCTGGCTCTTGCTCTTAAAACTTGGTTTGCCATGATAAAAATGACACTTGATCCAGCAATGTGCCATCACTGGGCCAGACTTTGGCGTTTCCTATTAAAACATTTTTTGCCAGAGTATAGACGAAGTTTGAAGCAGCAGTGCGTCGAGCCTGAGCCGAACTCTGGCTCTTGCTCTTGAAACATGGTTTGCCACGAGAAAAATGACACTTGGTCCAGTAATGTGCCATCACTGGGCCAAACTTTGGCGTTTCCTATTTAAACACTTTTTGCCAGAGTATAGACGAAGTTTGAAGCAGCAGTGCGTCGAGCCTGGGCCGAACTCTGACTCTTGCTCTTAAAACTTGGTTTGCCAAGATAAAAATGACACTTGATCCAGCAATGTGCCATCACTGGGCCAGACTTTGGCGTTTCCTATTAAAACATTTTTTTCCAGAGTATAGACGAAGTTTGAAGCAGCAGTGCGTCGAGCCTGGGCCGAACTCTGGCTCTTGCTCTTAAAACTTGGTTTGCCATGATAAAAATGACACTTGG
>NC_046663.1:101965346-102007520 GCF_010883055.1 Belonocnema kinseyi | reverse complement strand
CGTTCGGCAAAAAATCGGTAAACAATGTATTTATTCTTGGCATTCTAAATTAATATGTAAATGAAAGTATTAGAAACCTAATCTATTCGAAACAGCAGGAAACATAGCAGGTAAATATACTTGACTGATAAATAGATATAACAGAGTATATATGTGGCATTCTTCCCAAAATTCATCAGTTACTGCTCAAAACATATTTAAAACAATATAGAAGACATGAAGTTTGCACTTGGCAGTTTTTTCCTTACGACTATAGTCTCCTTTAATTCTATTGGTAAGAGAAATAATATAAATATTAGATTAGATTTGTTTGGATGTAGAGTTTTAGAAAAGAGGATAACTGAGCGCATCCGTGCTTAATATTCGAGATTTCGACGAGTCGAGAAACACCACGCAACTAATAATTACATACAATTTTCACCTTTAATTTCGTTTTTGTAGTTAGGTTTTCTATCTGTTAGGCTCCAAAAAGTATGAATATATGGAGATGTAAATGATGATATAGAATTTTGAAAATAAAAATTTGCATAAAAAATGTGGGAAATACCCTACCAGTCATTGTTTGCTTCACGATACTTAATTATTAAATTAATTATTTTTAGATATTTGCATATGTATCGCAATTTGACGTTTTTTACATATATTTTTTATGCAATTGACATTTTGCCATCAATTTTGACTTCTTGGACACAGAATTCTAGTTAATGCAATTTGTAAACCAAAAGACTTGGAAAAAATATATTTGTGTTTTTCAGAATTAAGTTCAGAGATGAAGTTTCCATTCTGCTCATCGACGAAATGCCTTCCATTAGACGATCAAGAAAATCCTCCTCGTCCGAGGCCCCGAAATAATCGTCTATCTGGTTTTGCAATGTACCGAGTATTCATGCGAACATTCGGGCAAAATCGAAGGCGTTTTGTAGCAAGAAGGAATGCTCATGAAATTCAGCAGCAGAATCAACAAAATGTTCAACATAACCAAGAACAACAAAATAACCAACGTCAAGAAGACCAATAATTTGGATCTGGATCTACCTCTGACAAACCACTGCAGGAAAATTAAAATAAGTTCATTTATGGTTTAAAATTGAAAAAAATTTGAGATTTCATTTATGTTATGCATACGAATACAAACTTATTCTTGATAAATTGATAATAAAGTCTGTAATAAACCAAGTTTTGTCATTTTATTTTTCGTTACTAACAAAATATCTTATGACAAGCTTTATGTTCTCAACACTATAAGTGCGAAAAATCAGAACTATAAGGCAACTATTAGTGAATTGAACATTTTTTCCTTGTAAGAACATAAAAGCTTATAACATTCTATATGTATAATAAGTCGATGTTGAAAGAAAAATTGCCAATTTTCTAAAACGAATGTGCCAAAGAGATACACAGTCAAATTTGGATGTTAAAAAAAAAAAGATAGTAACTCTGAAAATAATTAACATTTTCTATAGTTCTTAATTGAGCTCATTTTATAAAGAAAATAAGTCTATTTCGTCCCTGACCTACAAAAACGCTAAAAAATCTAAAAATAAAATCGACAAACTATTTTCTTTCAGTCTTAGCGCCTATATTTCACGGTCCTAAAATTAGGCGATAATAATGGTTCTGATCACTAAAAGAAATATTTTTCTGTGTATTTGATCGAAAGTGGCGCAATATTATTAGTTTGCACTGTAATATACATTACACTGTAGACTTATTTCAATATTTAAGCAAGAAGGGTCATATTACTCTATTTTTGGAAATTTACTGCAAAGAAACAACACATGATACCTGGAAACTTTTTTTTGCTATTTATTAATACATTGTTCAACTCCATACAAATGACTTTTAAAAAAAGTACACACCCCGTTTCATGACAGTGAAACTCTCTTATAGCGACCATTTTGGGGCTGACGTTGGGTGGGGACTAACTCATTATAGCCCGTCCCGCTTTTGTTTTTTCACGCCTGAGTGCTCACCTAAGTGACAACCGCTGACCTACCTGCGGCGCGGGGTCAATTCTCAGAAAGGCCATAGAATGGAAGGCTATTGAACGGTTTCACTGTATGTCCTTGTCGTCGACTTGGGGTAAGGCTTCGTCTATTTAAATTGCAAATGTTCTACTTTTTTAACAAACAAAAATTCGACCTATTTTTTTGAGCTTGTGAAGGCTGTAAAAATAAAAAAATAAAATTTCAAAGAAGCTTGTGACCTGACCTATGCCTCCTAAACAATTAAAAAAAAACGATATTCAATATAATTCTAGTCGAAGTCTTAATAAAACTGTTTATATTAAATTTTTTCAGAGAAAAGATCTAATCTCATCTTTACACTGGTCATTTCGCAGTGGAGCGACGAGAGTTGTAATTTTTTTCGGAATTAATTTAATGTAAAAATCTCCATCTTGTGAAAAATGATGTTAGTAGTTTCTATTCTTTGAAGAGTTAACTTGATCAATAGGTTGATTTCTTAAAATTACATATTCCCTTAAATTACTCTTTACATTCTGATCAATTATTAGGAATGAAAAAGTATTAGAATTTTTCGAAATTTGACACCACAGTTTTTCAACGGATCTCCACGTTTTAAGACCTCCTGAATTCGAAAATCAAATTTTGCGATGTCGGCTTACTCTCTTTCTATCCGTCCGGCCTTTAGGATCATTAACGAGCCAAACAACGCATGGTATGAACAAAAGTCCACAGAAGAAAAACGTTGCTTTGTTAAAGTCCTACAATATTCCCATAACAACTTTTTAGATTTTCTTGAAAAACCGAAAAATCAAAGTTTAACAAGAAAGGTGAGCAAATAAACATTGTGATCCCAAAAAAGAACTACATAATGGTTAACGATCATTTCTTGATAAGACGGGTAGTTTTCATTTTATTCGTAAAAAATTAATTTAAAAATAAAATGAATACAATTGTTGAAAACACGGCACAAACTGCGAAAAAAGGCAAACAAAAATTCGTTACTGTGCCTTTACGATATCTTTAAGACATCGTCAGATCATACTACATATTTACGATATCATAAAGACGACTTAACGACATGAACATAGGATGTCGTAAAATTGTCGTAAAGATGTCGTAACGATGTCGCCAAATTTTGTTCCCATTGGGTTCCCATAAATGTATATTATTATAATTCATAACATGCATTGGTATTAAAACTGACGTAGTTTCATTGTCTCGTTAAAAAAATTACGCATTCTTTAAACAAAATTTTGTTATTAAACATTTAATTGCAATTTTTGTCCTTTTTCCATCAACTGAATTTGATCATTTCCAATGTTATTTTTATTATTTAAACTTTACACATACGGTCTACTGAGCAGTCTTACCGTTTTTGAACTTCTAAATTATGTCCCTAACCTCAGTGACCCAGACTTTGTCAATTGAATTTTCTACCACATCGTGTTCTACATTGTAGTTGCGGTGCCCTGTTGCTTTATCTTCTAATAATTGACCAAAAAAGTCTCTCATAGCACCAACCCAGTAGGCACAAAATTTGGCGACTTTTCTACGACATCGTGTCGACATCTTTACGACTACGTTACGACATCCTGTGCCCATGTCGTTGCGGTGTCTTTCCGATATCGCAAAGACATCGCTAGATCATAAGACGTCTGTACGATAACCTAACAGAATGTCGTAAAGTTGTCGTAAAGATGTCGTAAAGAGGTCGTAAATTCTAAATGGGGTTTTCCCTGGGATATCTAAATTTCCGCCTTGCGGGATATCCGGCGGGTTGTCCCTGGGATATCCTCGGGACAACCTGGGAGATAAATGGGATCAAATGGGATATCCCGGTATATCATATTGCTGTGAGGGTTTAGCTGGCCCCACCACTCACGCAAGTTTACTTTTTTTAGGCCGAATATTTAGTGCAGAATTGGTTCAAATTTATTCAATCAAAATTAGAATTTGTGCATATGACCGGAAGTACCCGATTTCTCAAAAAAAAAAAAAAAACACTGGCGGGGTCAACGAAACGTTCCGCTATCCTCGAAATGATCAAAAATCAACTTTATATCTTAATAATTTGTTCAAATTTGTGCAACCGACTTTAGCCGCTAAAAATAGCCCCTATGCTCCTACCCCTAAACATGATACCCCTGTGCTACCTCTAAAAACTACCCTCTATAGCTCGCTTCAGTTTTATTTGTTCACGCCTGAATGCTCGCCTGAGTGGCCGCAGATCCCGCGCACCCCGCGCACCCCGCGCAGCTCCTGTTACACCTACCTGTGGCGCGGCATCAATTCTCGGAAGGGCTATAGAAGGGAGGCCTATTAAACGGTTTCACTGCGTACATATATATACGTACATACATAAATACAGACGCATACGTAAAAACCTGTTTTTCGGATCCGGGTCAATGTATGAGATATCTTAACGAAACATGGTCTGGTTAAAAAAAACGCTTTACCAAAAGTCGTCTGTACGTTATGATTTTATCTTTAATTATAACAATTTTACAATTTCATCTCATTTTACGATTAATTTTCCAATAAAAATGCTTACAAAAGTTGAAATTATAAGAGAAAGAATTTTTTTTAAATCTATCCAAATAAGGAGTTTCACATGACTAAAGCGCCAAAAAAAATCCGCTCCTATTTAGCAGACGATTTTATTCTGAGCTCTCGTTTCAGGTGCTCCAAATGCTCTCTTTTTTATATACGAAAAATGAAAAAATCCTGAGTGAAATGCTTTTTTGGTGAAACAGTTTTTGCAATGGCAACAGTGTCTGATTTATTTTTGGATAAAAGTGAACATCTTCTATTTTCATATGAGCTAATTCGACAGAATTCGAGAAAGCAGAAACGCGCAACATTATTTTTCAATTCTTGCATGGGGTAAGTAATATTTAAATAAAACAAATTTTGAAAATACTTGGGAAAAAAATTAAATATTTAAATTCAACGTGTGTCGTCTGTGTTTAAATTTTATCCAGATAAATATCATATTATAATCTACACGCACGTTGAACTCGAGACACTTTTCGGGGATTTCAGGAACGTATGTAGTTCTGGGTCAATCTGAAAAATTATGACATTAAAAAGCAGGGTCAAACAGTTTTGTTGTTGTTGAAAATTTAACATATTTATATGTACGCATAAATATGTTGTTTTATCTTTTCATTGGAACATTTGGTAACATCTTCCAATTTCAAAACATCTAACGTTTTTATTTATTTTTCGATTGGTATTTGCCAACGAAAAAAGGGCATAAATAGGAAATTTATAAACAATTTTATAAATAATATTTTTCTCCAACAAATATTTAGCATACAGAAGATTAGGAGAAAGCTAATTGACATTCTCCTTGACCAACGGTCATACCGACTTTCTTAAAGATTTTTATTTGATGACTAAATATAAACAAAAATGATTGTTTATAAAAATATTTGATCACAATTTTTTTCTTAATTGTTTAAAAATGAAAAATACTTTTTTTTGTAAGGTTTCTCTTATGTAACTTTATAACAATAAAAATGCATCAAAACGAAGGAATAACAAATTAATATCTCGTAAACTGTTAATCGCAATGTATTCGAATAGAGGTACTTCTAAATCTTATTTTTTGCTCTACAAAAAAGTATTTTCAGTTTATTGTCAATTCACAATATACGCAAAAGTCTAACAGAGCTGAGATTTTCAGAATTTCGGGAATTTTACATAAAAGTTAGGGATACTTTCCTGACACACAGAAAGTGAAATTTGACAAAAGTTCGGGAATTTCCAAATATTGTATGAAAAATTTCGCAGAAATTCAGCAATCCATTGAACATTTAGGTTTATTAAAATATATAATTTTAGGTTGACCACGTAACAGGTAGACAACGCCCCGCACGCAGCTTTGCTCAGCTGCGGGTTACTTTTACCTTCAGCCACCTAGCGGTAACTTGTCAGTATTAATTTCTTTTTTAAACTTTTAGCTAAATCCCGAAAGTTGTGAATATTTTTCGACAAATGAAAGAGACCCATTTTCCAAACCTTCGGGTATATCGTCGATCGTTGTTATATGCATAACGCAGACGTCTGCATGAAAAAATGACTAAAAATGACCTACCCTTAACATTGGCTAATTTCCATAGTCAAGTCAAAAAAAGTCGAAACAGTTGACAGATTTTTTACACAGTGTTTCTGTTATGCTCTTATTCTAATCTATATATTTTTAAAAATTCAAAATTTTAAAATGAAATATTAAAATAGGGACTTCACAAAAATTCGTTTCTTTGTAGTCAAAAGGATTATATGTTTTTATTTTTTAAGTTATACTTGTAAAACAAATCAATTTTTTTGCAAAGTCCCTATTGAGATAAAAATGTTATCAAACTTCCGCCACTTTATCTATAATCACATAAAGCAATTTTTCAAGAAATTATTACAGAATTGAACTTTAACCATTTCATGCATTGACTGTGAAGTCTATACTTCTCGCTTTGAAATCATTTGTTTACTACGTAACTCGATAAATTAAATTTGTGCATTACATTTTTATAGAAGAAGCTCGAAAGATTTTTGATAAAAAATGGGTGACGACGAGGATGAAGGGGATTCAAAGCGCTTGCGCCGAAGTGGAAGTTCACAATCAAATTCATATAATTCTGCAAAAATGAGTTTGCAATATGGATCTAAGCAAACACTGTATAAAAGTCTACCAGACATTTCAGAACCAAGTAATGGGAACAAAAATTTAGTTGGAAATGGCTTAAATTCTCAAAATCCGGAACCTGGAGGTGAAACTGCAATTGGCACTACTGAAATTATGCTTGAGGATATGGAAGAAAATTGCGACCTGAACGGTCAAGGTTGGGGATTGGTAAAATATTTAATTAGAAATTAATTAATATTCATTATTTCTCTCCATTTATTTTAAAGAATAAATCTGTTAAGTCATAATAAAGTTTCAATACAACTTTAATGATTACGCATTTTCAATTATGAATCTCAGGAATAGTTTCATGAAGATCAATTACACATTTTTTAATCAAGCTTAAAAATAAAAGATTTCCCCATTTACCATTGAAATGTTTATAATATTAAATTTTGCTCATTATAATGCATTTGCGCTTCAAAAACTAATAAAAAAACTTGTTAAATGCCATTGGATTTCAGTCTGAAACAATCAAAACTTGAAATTATGGCAATTTAATATTTTTCAAAATAGTTTTTTCAATAGTTATATATTAAACTCGAAAGTACAATATTCCTTCCTTTAATTTTACAGAAAAACGAGATGTCAAATTTATACTTCAGAGACAAAATTCGAAGCATCGACTTTGTTCTCGTCTACGACGAATACGACCGAGAAGCCTTGACATATCGAAGCCAAAAATTCAGGAGGGTAAATATATTTTTTTCCCAAGGTAAAAAAAACTTCTCCAAATATTTCTAAATTGATTCATATAAAATTTATAAAATAGGCGTTCGACGCAAATTTGGGGAAAGAAGGATTAGAAATAGAATATGAGCCTCCAGAAGCAAACGGACTTTGTTTTTTGAAGATTCACGCTCCTCGTGAAGTGCTGAGAAGATATGCAGAGATTTTAAAACTCAGATTGCCAATGAAAGAAGTTCCTAGACTAAGAGTCGCTCAAACTCGTGGAAATGCGATTTTCGATGAAATGAATTCCTATATTGATAAAATCATGAAACACTATTATGTAGACACGACTATTTTTCCTACGTTGAAACACCGGTTTACGGCTGTTTATAGCAGGGATAAGGAGTATTTGTTTGATTTAGAATCTCCAGAATTCTTTACTCCTGCTACAAGGTCGAGGATCGTTCAATTTATTCTGGATAGGACTAAGTTTACTGAAGAAAAGGATGAAGATTTTGGTTTTGGGATTGAGAGACTGATTTCAGAGAGAGCTTATGCTGCTGCTTATCCTTTACATGATGTGAGTTTTTAAAATTTTATTATGTAAGAAAAAAGACAGTGTTGGAAAGTAATTTTTGAATATTTTGAAAATGTGATTGTAGATTGAACTACTTTCACAATCTTAATATCTATTTAAAGTCTGAATTATTTTCAATTAAAAATGTTATTTTAAAATTGCAAAATTTTAATTAAAACCATTAATATGTTGTAAAATTGTAGGCCCTAATTAAAAACTCTGTGATTTTAAACTGACTAAATTCAAACTTTTCTACGTTTGACCAGACCAATTTATTCGAATACAAAATAGGGTATAAAATATTTTTTAAATACATATAAAGAATCACTAAAAACTTAAAAAAGAACCTCCAAAATGTTTTCAAAACTTCTGTCCTAATCTCAGTTGTTACACACACACACGCAAACCACACACATACACACACATATATATATATATATATATTTTTTTTAATCTGTTTTGAAACTTTTCATGTATTTCACCTATTTTAGAAATTTGTCACTCTTTTACCTTCTTTAATCGACAAACTAAAATTTTATTTACAATATTGATTTGAAAAATCTTGTGGGATCGTATCCATTTTAATTCAGTTCGCGATTCATGTTGTCGCAGAATCAGTCGCCGACGAATTTTGACAGTCATAAATATTTTAATTTTATAAAGCAAAAGACGCAGGCT
This sequence comes from Belonocnema kinseyi, assembly GCF_010883055.1. NCBI lineage: Eukaryota > Metazoa > Arthropoda > Insecta > Hymenoptera > Cynipidae > Belonocnema > Belonocnema kinseyi. The sequence continues at coordinate 101,998,942 of NC_046663.1, read as the reverse complement.
CGAAAAGAATTGTCGATCTTTAAATTATGGTGTAATTTTAAATAATAAAAGAATTTAATTTTTCCGTCTTGTATCTTATGGAACTTTTAGTTTTCTTTCTAACTGGAACAGAAGAACCTGAAAAAGAAACTTAAAAATTAACAAAATGGTGGCAAAACTTTTTTAAACTGTTAAAAGACAATTTTCTGAAAAACCTTAGTAGTTTTCTATTTTCGTTTTGTACTTTAGGGTTACAAAAACAATTTTTTTCTAAATTATAACACTTCAAGTTCAAAATTTGTACTAAAATACGAACAAAATCGAATTAAGAATTATATTTTGTCAAAGAAATAATTTCCATACTGTTGTAAATAAAGTGTGTACTTACATTTGTTTCCTGAAAGTCTATTTTGGATGTTAATCAAAAACATATTTTTATTAATTTGACTTAGATTCTTTTCTTATTATTCTTTCACAAAAATATCTAAAAAATCATAGAATAACGTTATAAAATCGTATTATTACAACAAAAAACACATAATTTTAACGGGTATTACCGTACAAAACCGGAGTGGTGCCTATATTTGGGATATACCTCCCCGATTTGGATTTGCTTCCAAAATATGAAACAGCAAAATTGCACATTAGGTGTAAAAAAAAAGGTAATTACTGCCTTCTTTGTTTTGCACGGGTGTGTATTATTCACTTTGGTGTACAAAATTTGTTAAACAAGCAAGATAGAGAAAAACGTCAACAGACTTTTTAAAAATATCTTTGAAAGGGGAATAATTACGGCCTTTTGACTGTTGATGTATCTTGTATCGCCTTTGTAAACAGATTAATATAGAAACAACAAATTAGAATTCAAAATAAAAATTCAAATACCTCCATTAGTTTAAAAAATAATACTAAACTTTAAAGAAAAGTGTTGATAACTTTTTCATCTTAATCTACGTTGGCTTTAGGATTTAAAGATACTCATATAGAAATAAAACTAAAAGATCTATTTTTTCCTACATTTTTTGTTACCTTTTTGATGAAGAATAGATACTGTGATAACTGCAATACTTGTCCTACCATTATTTTGTACTTAAATTTATTCTACCTTAGAGCTAAATCTTTTTGTTCAATTTTCTTAAAAATCTTAAGTTTGTAGACATTCCAATTTATTGTCCAAGTTTTCTTCTTAGTAAAATCACGCCTTCGGTTTTATAGTTTTCGCTGAGAATCGAAGAAGATATTCATTATTCACATTAACTTTGTCAATTTTCAAACACAAAGACTTTATATGCACAAGCCGGAGTCCAGTCCGTAATTTCGGACAGCTTGTTGACGGCTTTGATGGACACAATGGCAGGGTGTTTCTGAAGGGTATATTTTCGGGTGGAGCCTCTCAATATACATTATTACCACCTTTCAACCCAGCAGGGTGCCTAAGACAAAAGGATCATCTGGTTTACAATTTTTAATCCGGATGCAATGGTCCTCGGAAGTGAAGTTATATGGGTAAAGTTATCTTTTGGTCTTCCCTTGGCGAATTCTGTAGTTCTCTGTTTAAGAATTGACCCTCTGTAAAATTACCTGGATTCTGTAGGGCTCATAAATATGCAGTTGTTCATCTTAGGTCTCAAGATATATTGAAGCAGCTGCCAACACTCTTTCCTCTGTATTTTAGTGTTTGCTTTCTAATTCTTTGTGCAGAAAATGCGCAAAATCTCAGATTTTAATAAATTCACTTGAAGTTTTTATTTTAAGACTTCAAAGAATTTCACTATAATAATAAACAATTATATTTTACTTTTTTATATTTATTTTTATTTTTAAAACTCTTAAAGATGTCTACTGTGCGGGAATTTAAGGAAATCCGGGAATTGACAAAAATCCGGGATTGTTCTTGCATTTAGTTTTTATGCAGAAAGGGCATTTTATTTTCGTGTAATTTATCACTTTTTATGGTCCCTTTTTTATTTCTTTATGGGCCATTTAGTGAGAAAAACTTAGTAGATTTAATGTTTAAAAACATTTTGATTTTAACTAAGGAAACGAAATAAGATTAAAAATGAAAGGATTTATTTGATATTAAGTGTCAAGGCAATTTTTGACGTTGCCATGAAACATCTTCAAACATTTTACAAATGAAAATTCGAATATTTCACAAAAGAAAACAATCGGAAAATTGAAGAATTTATTATTTTTAATATAAGGTTCGCAAATGCCAATTCAAGACTCCAAATGCAAAATCCAAACGTAGCTTGAAGTATGTAATTAAAACCCATACATACAATTGAATTTCAGAATTCAAGTAACTATTGAAAAAGTGGTTTTAACATTGAAATATTATAAAATTCTAATCTTGAATAATGTACAAAAAATTATATTTAGTCTTTACATTTTTTAATTTTACGCTTAACAAAACGCAATATTAAGAAAACTAACCAAAGTTGAACCAGACAAAATGACTAGGACTTGAGTGCAAAAGATAAGGTAAAATTGAAACCTATTTTTATACTAAATAACTTTAAAAATAGACTTATTCATTTTGTAAATGTTCAGTATTCTTGAAGGCATCCATTTTTAAATTTGACTCATTTTTAATTCAGGACCATTAAACAATTTAAGACTCATTCATTAAAAATTTATCAACATATACGGAAGATTCTTAGAAATGAACAGTCTTATTTGAGTACCTAAAAATATAATATTTTCAAATTTAAACATGATTTTGCAAAGATCTTGCAAATTATTTAAAAAGTTATCGATTCATAATTACATGTAAACAGTACACAAAAATATTAAAAAATTCAATTCTTAGTTTTAACAAAAAGTCATTTAAATCATTTATATCCTGCATTAAAAATATATGCTTCGATATAAAGATATTTATAAGTTTATCAATCACATTTTTTAAGATATTAAAAAATGTATCATAACAATGAGAAGGAAACTATTAAGTATAATCTCCACTTTTAATATTAGAAATATATTTTTTTTCTTTAAACTACTACTTCTACAACTACTACTACTACCCTAATTTTTGCAGGGTAGTCTCAAAACTCAAGATTCTCTGCGTTACCTTTTGTACACTGAATGGGCCAGTATAAGAAAGTGTCTTCATTATCAGCCTCTCGACTATGTTAAAGAGTACTTTGGTGTGAAAATTGGCCTCTATTTCGCCTGGCTTGGATTTTACACCCACATGTTGATTCCAGCCAGTATTGTCGGAGTTCTTTGTTTTTTATATGGCTGTTTTACTTTGAACTCTGATGAACCAACTGAAGATGTTTGTAGACGAAATATGTCCATTAAAATGTGCCCACTTTGCGATAACTTTTGTCCATATTGGGATCTGAGGGAAACTTGTCTTCATGCGAGAGTGACTTATTTATTTGATAATCCGTCGACCGTCTTTTTCGCAATTTTCATGTCTCTCTGGGGTGCGTACATTTTATTTACACTCTTTTCAGTTACAGTATAGACTTAATTTTAATTTATGATTTGTAAACGTTTGTTGTTGCAGCTACTCTTTTTCTGGAGCTATGGAAAAAATACTCCGCTGAAATTACACATCGATGGGATTTAACGGGTTTTGATGTTCAGGAAGAACATCCTAGGCCACAGTACTTAGCTCGTCTAGCACACGTTAAAAAGAAAAGAGTAAACTTGATCACTGATAATGCAGAACCACGAGTTTCTTTTTGGAAAACCAAATTACCAGCGACGATTCTCAGTTTTTCGGTTGTTTTATTAATGGTACGTACATTTATTTAAAAATAGAAATTTTTTCAACTTTGAAGCTGTAAAAGTTATGACGTAGAATTTTTTCTTTGATTTTAGTAGCCACATGCTGAAAACATACTTTGATTTTGCATTTATGAAATCCAAAGTTGTTAGAATATCAAAGGCTATATCTATAATCTATATTATGTCTGAAACATTTTTTTGTTGCATTTTTCAAATTTTTGTGTTAAAAATTCCAATTTTCTGAAAAGAAAATTATAAGCTATTAATTTTGATTTAGATAGCGGTGGCAATGGCTGCAGTCTTGGGCGTAGTTTTGTACAGAATATCAGTTCTCTCTGCTCTGAGTTTCTATGGACATCCAACAGTTACAAGTTATGCCATTCTTTTTACGACTTCCACTGCTGCTTGTATAAATTTATGTTGTATCGTGGTTTTCAACTGGGCTTATGTTTGGCTGGCAGAGCAATTGACAGAAGTAAGTTCAGTTTAAATAAAATTAAGAATTTACAAAAATTTACAATAAAAATCTGTAAAAGTTCAAAATTCTTATTTAATGATTTATAGGTTGAACTTCCTAGAACACAAACCGAATTTGATGATAGTTTAACACTGAAGATATACCTCCTCCAGTTCGTCAACTACTATGCTTCTATTTTTTATATTGCATTTTTCAAAGGCAAATTCGTGGGTTATCCAGGGAACTATACTCGCTTTTTAAATCATCGACAGGAAGAATGTGGACCGGGGGGTTGTCTCATGGAACTTTGTATCCAGTTGAGTATAATCATGGTTGGAAAACAGGCCATGAATACAGTTTTGGAAATGCTTTTTCCGCTTTTTTATAAATGGTTGAATACCGTCAAGGTCCATATGAGTTCCAAGGAGGAACGAAAAAGCAGAAAATATTCTTCAAGTACTTTTCTTCCATGGGTGAAAGACTATAAACTGGTGACTTGGGGACCCAGAAGTTTGTTTCCAGAATATTTGGAAATGAGTAAGTTGTTTTTCTTATTTAAAAATTTGAAGATTATATATTTTTAAATATGTAATATTTTAAAACGGAAATATTCTTCCATAAAATGAGTCGTTCAATTTATTCTGATATATTAAACTCTTCCCACGCTGGATGGTTTGCAAATCGAAAATTTTTAAGTTTAAAGAATTTTGAGATTAGAAATATTTTGAAAAACAAATGTTAATCCATAGAACTTAAAAAAAATATCGTCTGCCCGAATTCATTTCAAATAGGACAGGCAGTGCTTGCTTGAGTCATAGAATCATTTGCAACTTAAATATTTTGTTTCTCAAAATAAATAAGACGACACATTTTTTACCGATTTGCGGAAAAAATTGGTTTGGAAAAATTATGAGTAGGTTACAAAATTAAAAACTCGGATTATCAAAAAATGGTCTAAATGGTAAAAAATGTGATACTTTTTAATCTAATATATATATTTTTTTATGTAATATATCTTTTAGCTGATTCTGATAGAATTTCTTGTTCTTTTTTAAAATCCGTTCGAAATTTTCAAAAAAGTTCAAAATTGACAAAATGGCGCCGATTTTTTTGAAAATATTTAAAGTAGACTTATTCGAAAATCTCCACCGTTTTTTTTCTCTTGATTTTTTTGGTTTAGATTCGGCCTAATATAAATCAGCTTAATTCGAACAGACAGAAATGTTTCTTTAGAAAAGTTCTAGAAAAATGTCTGCTGACACTTTTTTTCTATTTCGCGTTATTTTCAAGATGTCTGCGAAAATATATATATAATCATTTGAAATTGGTCTTTTCTCAATCATACAATTTTATGGTGTCATAAAAAATAAAGAAGAACGTTATTTTTTAAATACTCGATACTTTCCATTTTGGTTTACCTTTTTTGTTATTATTCCATCAAAGCGTTATTAAAATTGCTTAATTTAGTCCATAAATTTATATTGCTGAGAAGAAAATAAATCTAGAGGGATTTGATAGATATTTTCGCAAAAACTTTGAACACTACGCAGGATAGAACTTCTGTAGATACTTTTGTAGCCAGGAGAATTTTTTTGTGACAAACGAGTTTCCTACTTCTTATTGAAAACAATGATAGATAGGATTTTTAAGAAAATCTTTTTTATTATTTCCTTCAAATCTTGAAAACAGGAAAAAGGTATAATTTCGGGAAAACCCCTTTTTTTATTTTTCATAGAACTTTTTTAGACATGCAAACTTTTATTTTAACATTTTTTCGTATCTCTCATTGTTTCCAAGAAGAAGTAGGAAATTCGTTTGTCACAGAAAATAATTCTCCTGGCTACAAAAGTTATTTAGCAATTATCAATCTTACAAGATATCTTCATTATCAAAGTACAAGTTGAAAAAAAATTGACAACAAATTTCTGATTTTTGAGCAAACTGATTTTTAATTTTTTCAGAAAAACCGCTGCCATTTTGTTACTTTAAAGCTTTTTCAATTTTCCGTTGGATTTTGAAAGAAGATGATGAACGCTACTAGAATAAAATAAAAAATAATAAATACCTCAGACCGAAAATTATACAGGTTTAAAGAAAAATATCGGGTTTTTTGAAAAACAAAGCACGAAATTCAAATACGCATAACTTTTTAGAAAAAATTCTGTTTGCAAATTGGAGAAATACTTATCGCCTAATTTCCTCTAATAAACAACAAATTTTGCCCACGAGCGATTCTGCGATTTCAAGTGTAGGGCCCTACTTGATTTGAAATGGATTCGGTCATTAAATTTTAAAATATCAAATTTTTAATGAAAATTCTGACTCTGTTTAATATGCTCAATCAATAAGGTTTCAATATTTACAATTTCTTTCGATTTAAATTTGAAACTGTGGTATTCTTTACATGATTACAATATTTAAAATTTTTAATTATACGATTTAGTACCTTTTAAATAAAAATTGTTTCATTTTTGGACTTGTAAATTAAAATCCCGAAGTTTGTCATCTTTTGAATATTACTTGTATTTCTTTAAATTTGAAGATTTAAATAAATATCTCTTATTTTTACGATAAATACGTAGCCATTCATTGCATAGCGTGTAAAAGTACGAATTTTTCCGATGTTTTGTACACGATTGGAACCCGAAATATCTCTTTTTATCAAGATGAATCATCGTGAAAGCATTAAATCTATTCATTACATAGGTTCACAACTTTTTTCAGTATTACAATATGGGTTCGTAACAATCTTCGTTGCTGCTTTTCCACTCGCTCCGTTTTTTGCTTTGCTCAACAATATTTTGGAAATGAGATTAGATGCTCGAAAGCTGCTGACAATGTACCGAAGACCTGTTGGCCAACGAGTCAGAGATATAGGAATTTGGTACAAAATTCTCGATTCTATCTCAAAACTTTCTGTTGTTACAAACGTGAGTGGTTTTGTTTTCTTAACAATATTTTTCTCAATAAAAATGGATAGGTTCTATTGTTAATTTTCATTAAGTTTCAAAGAATTGCCTGATTAAGTTATTGATTATTTGTAAGGACATCGAAAAATTTATTTTATGCATCTCCTTTTAATATTACAACTTTTAAATTTCTACAGGCTTTTATTCTCGCTTTCACATGAAATTTCATTCCTCGTATCGTCTATCGATTAACTGTCTCCAAGGATGGTTCACTGAAAGATTTTTTGAAAAACTCCCTCATGTCATTTAATACTACCGTTCTAGGAAACAATAGTCGCTCAACAAATTCCGAACATATTGATATCTGCTATTATCCGGATTATAGAGAAAATGCAGAAAATATTAAATACTCGAATGCATTCTGGCATATTTTAGCAGCAAGACTGGCGTTTGTCGTTGTTTTTGAGGTAGCAATTTTTACTATTTTTATATTTTCTGAGATAAAAGTCATTCATCAGACTTTGATGAGTTATCCAATGTGGAAACTTTCAATCGATTTTTAATTCGATATTTTTTCATTGTCTTAACAAAATTAAACTATTTCAATCTGTATTGTTTAGAATATCGTGGCTCTTGTCATGATTCTAGTCCGCTGGTGTATTCCCGATATGAGTCCTCAACTTCGCAATCGAATTCGACGAGAGGCCTACATTACTAATGAGATAATAATCCAACATGAAGCTCAAAGAGCTTGCAGAAAACGTGGAAATCCCTGCGATCAACTATCCTCTGGTGTACAAGAACACAAAACAGATCATTGGAATCGGGTTCTCAGAGATTCAATTTCAACTTTCGATTTTGATCTCGAAGTTCATGGAGACAGCGGAGATTATGTTTCAGCAGAAACGAGATAAGAAGAAATTGAGTATTTTTGATACCTAACTTTTAAATGCACTTTACGCTCTTCAAAGGACTCTTGATTCATAATTAACTTGAATATCTCTTTATAATCAATACTTTAGTGTTGAATCTTCATTGATCAAGAATTAACTTACTCCTAAGACTTTTTGTTCAATTCATAGAGTGGTCACTAAAATCTAGGGAAAAGTCCCCGTTGATTTTTCGGTATTCCAAGGTCTGGAATACTTTTTTCCTAGTCATTAAAATTAAATAATTTTTTATTTGATGTATTTAAAAGTAAGAAATTTTAGGACTAGACATTTCAGATTGAATGATTAAAAAAATTTCATTCTTACAAATTGAATATTTTAAATAAAAAATGTCAAAAGATCCGGTGGCCAACTGCATTATCAAAGCAGTTTAAACAACTTTATGACTAGTTTTTTATATTTAGAACCTCTTGTTACTATTCACTTAATTCTGACTGTTTTTATCGTCCAGTTTGTTACATTATAACTATGATATTTATTTTGGAGATGGGAAGTCCGCCCTTTGTGATACAAAATATTGATATTTAGCAATGTTTATAGTTAAAAGATTGGCGGTCTATTCACTAACTTAATTAATTTTTATTTACGTATAAGATCAATATATAAATTGTATATTTAATTATATATGTGAAATCTACGGCATTTTTATGTTAAATAATCTGGTTTACAATGTTTACATTATTAAAAGTGAGAAATATTTCATATTCTAAGTGCATATCGATTATTGCGAACTAGATATTTTCGTTTTTGTTCAGAAATAAGGCCCACTTAAGTAACTTTTAATCCCACTTCCTATTTTGAAAAACTTGATTTTTTTAATTTTATTTTTTAGTATAAGCCGATAAAATTGTCAAAATAAAATAAATATCTTTGGACAATTCGAATAACAATATTTATCCGTTCTCATTTTCTCTGGTGTAAAAGATTAATGAAAAAATGTATAGCTTTTAAAAAAAAAGAAGTGAGCTTAAAAAATATTAAGAGGCTCTTTCTTTAGCAATTTTCCTATTTTAATTTTGTTAATTTTTCGCTTCGCTTTTCGAAAAAAAAACGGAAAATATATATTTTTTAAATTTAAAATACATTTTTGCAAAAGCGACGCTTGCGAAGATGCACCTTTGCTTTGAAGCAATTTCAAACAAATCGAAAAAAATATTTTAAATAAGTTTTTCGCAGCTTTAATAAGTTCGAAATTATTTAAAATTTAAACCTGAAAATTTACATTTTTAATTTTTATGTTACATTACATGTTATCAAAGAAAGTTTACATCCGAAGTTATTGCATTTTTAACTTATAAGATTTAAAATTGTTTCGCTATTAACGATAAACCGATTAGAATTCTATATAGAAAATAATAGCATTTAATGTACTAAAAGGAATCAATTTTTTTTTTAAGAAGACTCATGTTCTTAAAACAAAACTTCTGTCATTGTAAAATTCTCGTTGTCGTTGAAAAAATTGATGATACAAATAAGTAACAATAATATAATACTTGATAGCAATTTTTTTCACACGTAGTGTTTTTATTGGAATTTCATTCATGTTATTTAGTGATAATGAAAAATCCACATAAAAGTAATAATTTGTTTGACAACATAGCAATAAAATTGATATTATTACTTTTTGCTTAAAATGGTTATAAAAATGAACCATCCAGCTAGATAACAAATAATGTAGTCAATTGTATGTCAATTGATTTTTTTGTTTGAATCTCGGAAAATTGACTTGTTTATGACCACCAACAGAAAAAGCTACAAATTAAAATTGAAATATTAAAAACCTTCAATGTTCAAATAATTTTAACTAAAAAAGTCCAAAAACAAGAAGAATTTGCTAAATAATTATTGTTTTTTTATTTAGAATTCAGAGATAAATAATCTTGAAAATATTGAAAGATTTTAATTCCAAGTCCAAGATAAGAAATCAGAAGGGTTATAAAGTCACAGCTAGGCAGGTGTAGTTTTCCAACCCCGCGTTGGAAAGAAAGATCCGCTGGCGAAAAAATCAGGTAGGTACAGCAAACGCCTACGCTTTCTTTCAAATTCGACACAGTACCTGAACTCTATTTCAAATGTCTGCTTCAAAGGACCTTTAATCTTTTAGATGTCCTTAAACTTTAAACCTTTTAACAGTTTAAACTGACTGCAGCTGTCGCGAAGCTCTTAAATCCAAAATGATGAAAAATATTGACTGGCAGAAAGCAATTTACAGCATAGAAGGCCCTAACTTCAACCTATAAAAGTATGAACTAAACCTTCCCTTGGCTGTAAATAAAAATGCCTTTCTTAAATTTTATATATAATTTCACAAATCACTCAAAGTTACACATTTTCAAGCCATTTAAAAGATTCGGTTCAACATTTTTCAAAGCGCGATTGATATAAATTTAAAAAATGTTATCAACCGATTTTCCTAAAAAAAAGGCCTTTTTTCCAGAAATATATGTATTCAAGTCTTTATTCAATTGATAAAAACGATAAGTCTTTACAGAAATGTTTGCTTAATGTTAGTTTGGTGTATCAAAATCATTTTTAACGTAAATATTATCAAACTTCAACAAAATTATATTACATAGTTCTTAATGGAAAGCTAGATTTATAAGTTATAAATCAGCCAGTGTTTTTACGTTAGTATTGCACTGTACTCAATACTATATTAATGTACAGAAGACAGTTTTTACTTTTGACTTACACAAATCAAAAGATTAAATTCACACCTCTTGCATCACTAACGAGTTAAGTTCGTCTTCTCCAGGACAGAGAATGGAATCGACGTTGTAGAAAGTTGCGTGAACGGTTATCAAAAAACAGGAGACACCTGGAAAATAAAAATGACATTTCGAATCTCTCTTCATAAATCTCTCATTTAAAAAGATATTTAAGAAACTTCATATTTGGTTGATTTATTGATTTATTTGTTGAATTATTTAAATTATCACATTTTACAAATGGGAAAAGAATCAATCCAAAAAATGTATACATTTCTAAAATTGTTAATATTAAAAATATACATTGAAAACAATTTTAGATAAAAAGATAACTTTAAAGAAATTAAGGTAAAAATTCTTTACCCTCAATTAGAAGAACTCTTGAAATATTCATAAGCAAATTCTACAGATTGGAACGAATCATGTATTTAGTGTTTCTATTTAAAGTTTTTATTTAAGATCGAATTGAAATCTATTTTCTTATGAATTACTGTATGCAAACAAAACATGAAAAAGATTCGTGATTTAAAAATTAGATTTTCAAACTACGTCCTTTTTGGTTTATGATTCGCTCCAATCTGGAGGGTTCGTTTACGAATATTTTAGAGTTCTTTTAATTGATGTCAACAAATTTTTACCCTAATTTGATGAAAGAAATGTTTGTATCAAAAGAAAATGTTATATAAAGAATGTTTTAAATATTAGCAATTTTAGAAATGCATGCATTTTTCTGATTGTCTCTTCTCCTATTATATTTAATAATAATATATTTAAAATGTCATCCTTGTATTTATCAAAAAATAAGGTAGCCATATGGTATGTAGATATTTTTTAAATTTATAAATAATTTAAATAAAATATCAACCTGATACTTATCAAATCTGAGTTTGACATAAGGCTGTACATAAACTGGGTTATAACAAATGATACCCTCGATTCCTATAAAAAAGGTATTCCTCGAAAGATGCACCATATATAAAATATGTGCATAGTTTTTGTTATGTACCAATGAGTACCTTTGTAAAATTTTCTCCATTTAACATTTTATAATTAATTTTATAATTTCCAGTTTCTTGATGATTCCTTTATTTTAGGGACAAAAATAAGTTTGTCGAAATGTGTGTTTTTTAATGTCATCTTGGTACTTATCAAAAAATCAGGATGCCCAATAGGATGTACAGAAATGTTATTTTTTTAAATGATACACTCGTTGCCTATAAAAAACAGGTATTCTGAGGAAGATGCCATTCGAAAAACATGTAGCATAACCTTGTTTTTCTATTCATTGCTGAATCATTGATAATGATTTTTGGAAAGAATTCTTATGCTTTGCGTTTTTTCTTAGGTCTGCGAAATTTTTTGAAACATCTGCATTTTACAAATGTTAGTTGTCTTCGTGATTTTGAATACTGCAACTCGTATATTTCGACAGTGAAAAGTATTCAGAGGTAGGTTCATTTTCTTGTTATTTTTGAGAAAATTTAAAAGTTGTTTCTAATATTTTAACTTTCAATTTTTAGTTTTTGAATATTAAAATAAAACGTTCTTAATATTGAGACTGGGATTGTGACTTTTATGAGGAATTTAATTAGTCTTGTAATGGCTGAAAAAAATAGATCGGTTTTTAAACATTATGAATTTCAACGGGATCAAAATGGGAATTTTATTAAAACTGATATTATTAGCGAAGATCAGCTTATGATAGGTTAATTTTTCATGTTAAAATTGTTTTCTTTTATTCTTGATATACAAAATTATTTTATACTTTTATCAATGTTTTACTAATGAATGTCAAATTAGACAAAGTCTAATTTGAAGTATAATTCTATGAATCAAACTTTATATTTTTCCTACAAATAAATTGATGTAAATTGATCTCAAAAACATGTTTATTCCCTAGTAGTATAAAAAAGGAGAAAGAATGAGGAAAAAGTGAGAGATTAGTTTTGGTTGACTTTTTCCTTTTTCTCTCTCGTTTTTCCTTTCGTTATTTACTTGTGTCTAATGAGCCGAAAAAATGGTAGTTTGGAAATCTAATTTTGGAATAGTGAATCTTTTTCATGCTTTGTTTGCATTATTCATAAGAAAAAAGATTTATTTCCGATTTTAAATAAAACTTTATTTAATTAATAAATTGATGAGGATTTACCGAGAACCCAGAAGAGAGCAGCACCAGCTCCAACTAAATAAAAAAGTGGCAGAGAGCAGATGCCAATCAGAGAATACACTTGGGCTAAGGTTAATCTGTGATTAAAAACAGTCAACTCTTGTTTCTGGTGCCTTTGCGAAACTTTGTAACAAGTTCCAAGTGATATTGCAACAGCAATTAAGAGTAGTGGAGATGTTATCCTGAAATTCAAAAATAGTTTTTAGAATCTTATTGATAATGGACATATACTGCCGTACAAACTAAAAAGATACATAAGTGACAGTGCCGTTTAGGTCGTCTTTTTCATTGCCAAGTTTAAGAGAATCACTCTAAGCGGCAATGTCAGTTACGTATTTTTTAAGTTTGTACGGCAGTATAATTCTCTGATATTTATTTGTTTTTGATCTCTTTAGTAAACCTCACAGGCAATAAATAACCAGGATGATGAATACAAAGAAATAGTTGCTTTGGAAGTACTCTATGTTTTTCATTACTCGTTTGCTCAATCTTGACAAACTTGGAGGAGGCCTGAAATTGGTACTATTCAAAAACAAAGACCAAGGCCTGATATTTGCATTTCTGTGTTGAATCCATTCTTGAGCTTGTGGATAGCCTAATTGCCCCAATTGAGGAACTGCTAGTTGCGAAAAATCCGAAAAATCGAACCTAGATATGATACAGAAAATTAAAATTTGGTCAAAGTCACGTTTTCCTGTACAAAATTTATCAATATAAATATAATTAATTAAATATGTGAAAAATTCTAAAAAATGATCTGAAAAAAAACCAGGAAAGTATTAATAACAACAATAACAAGTTAAAAACAAAACAATGATTGCTTGACATATGGAAAAAATGGACGAGCACGATTCTTTACACATGTTATTCGGACTTCTAAATAACTTTATCCGTGAAATATGATTGAAATGTCAAAATATAATTGTAATATCTAAGCCAGATCTCTTCTACAGTAAAAAATAATTCAAATGAAACAGACATTTCAATCAAAAATCACCTACATCTACCAAAACAATATTTGTGACTTTAGAGGTTAGGTTGACCCAAAACCAACAGGCAAGTTTGACAGTTCGAATTGTTTCAACAACTTTTTTTATAATACTTGTACCAGTATATTTAAAAGTTACCGTTTTGAGTTCGAGATTTTTTCCTCTGGGGCTTGAATTTCACCCGTAATTGGAATTTCCACGTCAGCCATTATATTGTTATACACTTTTCACATGCACAGCAAAACTGACGTATCTCGTAGAATTTTATATTCAACAAGTAATTGACTTGCTCTCTATCACTCCTTCGCATATAACTATCTGATAAATGAAAATATGTCGTGATAAAGGATTAAAGAAATCATGTTTGAACTCTAAAGTCATTCATTTGACGTGACAGTACTACTACCAACTAACTCCTACGGTTTACAAGAGTTTACTTTACACAGTCTCAGTCTCCTGGCTAAAGAGCCGCGCATGTGAAACTTGCATGCGTGATAATGTATGAATCTGTGTCTGTGCCCTACCCTCTCTCACGCAACTGCACAGGTTGCAGCTGTTAAAAAAAACCTCGGGTTTACCTTGAAAATCTTCACCGGATTTCTAGAATTCATTAAATCCATCAATTTTATTTTTATTCAAAAAAAAACTTGATTTATAGATAGTATTGAACGCCTTTAAAATTGTTCAGAATATTATTTAAAACGGTATATAATGAAGGTTTTTGAGTTTACATGAGAAACATTAATATGGACACATTTGGCCAAAAATTGTACACCAAATAGAAAAAGTAGGGAAGTGCAATAGATGCTATTTTCGGTCATAAAAAATGACGTTTGAAGGGAGAGTAAAAGACAAAAAGGTCGACCGCGAGCTTGATTCAAATAATTCGAATGTTCATAGCGCAAAATCTGAAAGTCAAGGGTCCTCATGAAAATTCATCGTTTCAAGAAAAAAGAGCAAAATTTATGTATTTAAAAGACCTCAGGCGAGTTGCATCAGGTTTTAAAGATTTTTTTGCCCTACACCCTACACCTGCAGATTGCATGAGATTGCAACAGATTGCAATGGTGAGGACCACGGTCAGGAAAATAGGGATTTAGGGACTGCTGCAGATGACGCTACGTGTCTTCCATTTGCATTGTCGAGATTCCAACCAATCACGGCGCAGGTTACGAATCTTGAACAGAGAGGGCATTTGTATTCTCGCACCGGATTGGCTCGCATATTTCCCATGGAACACCGGGCCACCCGCCATAACGACCGAGCTTGATACGAATCAGTATTTAAAAGAACGTGTTTAGGAGTAAGTCGAGCATATTTTTCAGTCTGTGATTATTTCGGTGGAACTTTTGTCGTACGCGAGTGGCGAGTGAAATTAGACAATTTATGGTGACACTTTGGAGTCATGGAAATCGCGCAAAAATTGAATTTCCGAGCATGTGAGATCGAGGACGAGGAGCTGAATATTAGCAGTCGGACCAACAGCTCGGGATGCGATGTAGACGATGGTTCAGATTCTTCAGCTGAGGATTTTGGAATGTCACCGTTACCGCACCCAAGGAAGCTATCTTTTAGCAATTTAATGGACTGCTGTGACAATGATGCTAACAAGCCCCATCACTCTAATGACAAGGCTGCAAACTCCTCCATGACAGGTTAGAATCTCCTTTATTTTCGACCTCGTGTTCGTGATGTACCCTACAAAGCATTGTCACACACAAACGTCGCTTTGTTTTTTTCCGCTTTCTGGGAAGCTTTCCTGCTTTCCCGTTCCTAGTTTATATTTGAGATGATTCGAGTACTTAATTTTGGGTCGTATCATGGAAAAAGTAGGGAATTCCGGATCTAAAGTATAATGTAAATAATGGCGTGTCAAAGTGAGAGAGATAGAAAATGGCGAATTGGTCTACTAGTTTCGCTAATTCCAAAAATATATTTGGGGTGGATTTAGTGATTTTAGAACTTGGGTTTAAATCACCAAATTTTTTGAAATTTTTAATAATTTTTAGTAGGTTGGAATACAGGAATGTCTATTTCTCTCAAAAATAAAGATTAACCAACATTGATTAAATGTCATATTTCTTTATTTTTATTTATTTCTGCGTGGGCTAATTGATGGAATTATTATTGGTCCAATTTTCCATGCAGATTATTTATTTGTATAAAATTGAAATAATCAAATTATTGTTGACTAATATTTACATTGTATTTTAAATAGAGTGAATTGAATATGAACATTTTAGAATTTATATACAATTTTTTTTTTAATCTTGTTGAAACATTTTTATAATCGAAGAATTAAAATTGTTTACTACATCTAAAATAAACAGTGAAAAATGAATTTATTTTATTACACATGAACTACTAGTAGTATATAATGTACATTTTATTTTTATATTATAAAGTTCTAGAATAAGTGTAAAATAAGATTTTTTTAAAGTTTCTAACATATGCCAAAATAAATCCTGTATTTTTCTTAAAAATTTACAATTTCATTTAGTATTTACACTGAATTACGATTTAAAATCTGTGGTTTGAATACAAACCTTTATTATTTAATTTTTACAATCATTTGTAGATTGCTTGAAAATTCTCAAAAAATCAGACTTTTTAAAAATGCATTATTTTCTGAACGAACGTAGGTATTTGATCATTTTGTATTTCTATTCGACGTGGGAATTCTTGCTCTTTCAATTGATTACAAAAAATGTTTAAAAAATATATTGTTGAAAAATTGAATTTTCACAATTTCTCGGAAAAACGAAGATTTTTTGGCGTCTTGTATCGTTTACGAGAAAAAAATTTAAAGATTATATATGTGTTTTTAAATGTCTTCGTATCAAATTTGGTTAAGCCCATATGAAGCTGATAGAATGCTTTCCATATATGAGCAGAAACTGTAAACAAATCTGGGAAAAATAAAAATGTGGGGTTTTCCAGAAAATCTTTTTTTTTTTCATGGAATTTCATAAACGCGAACGGAAGATTTCCAGGAAAAATCTGCCCTTTTATTTTTATAATATATTTAAAAACATTTTTTCGAATATAAAAAAGGCATCATATTAGAGTTTATTTTAATATATTTTTTTTTCATAAACTATGCAAGATATGGCAAAAAAGTTATTATCTGTAGAATTTTTTTAACATTTGTAAACTTTTGTCTCAACATTTGTTTTGCCCCTTTCGAGAATTAAAAAAAACAGCCGCTGTTTTGCTTTTTTTTCTAAAAATATTAATTTCTTTGGAATCAATTAAAAGGTCGAAGAATTACCACGACGAACAAAATTTTGAAAAACACCCGAAACTAGACCTCTTTGATTAGAAATGGAATTGGTCTCACGTCGTCTTATTATAATTTAGTTGTCAAATTTGTTCTGTTTCGAATTTTTTTTATAAACTACATAGCGAAAAAAATTTTGAGATGCTCAGATTTTTCTTAAATTTCGGAGTAAAGGCAATGGCCAATAAAGAGAGGGGTTTTGTGCCTGAGATCGATTGGACCCTGTCAGCAGCATTTTTTGGAATGTTAGTACTATAATACTTGGCAATCTGAATTCTAAAAAATTAGGGTTCGATATATTTATAAAAATATTCATTTCTCGAATGCATTATTCTTTGAAAATACTATGACATTTCGATGTTCTTTTTATTAAATTAAACGTCTCTTCAAGCGCTATCAAAATATGCATGGAATTAAATCCAAACTTTAGAAGAAAGTAAGTTCCTTATGCAATGTTTTCAGTAGATTATGAAAATAAGGGAATCGCTTTGTTGAGCTACAATTTAGACCATAAAGTCGTTGATTTTATTAAAACATTATTCTTTTTCCTTTAACTTTTTTTAGCAATTCGATGAAGTTCAGATTAAGTCACATACATATTTTGTTAGTGCTTAAACAGATCTTTCGATTCAAAAAACAAACAACGAAAGATCCGATTCGTTTGAGAGGAAAATGTGTTTAAGAATACACTCAACTTCCAGTTAAGCCAAAGCCTTTGAAATGAAAACAGTTCGGTTATGTCAAATCTCCCGTATCCCCACCAATGTCTATTGGGCCGGAGAAGATGAAGGAGTGTGCTTGATACGTGTGCCGTGTGCATATGTGACGTCACGTGTTGCTAAGTGGAAGGGAAGCCAGCTCAGCCCTAAATGTGAAATAACTGGGAGGTGCGTTTTTATATATCTGATCGTTGACATAAATGAGCTTTGACTTAACTGGAAGTTGAGTGTAATATGTATTTTTATGCATATCTCCAATTGGCCATTGTCCTTTCAAGACAATATCCATAAATTCTTAATGTTTTATTTAATTGAATCAAATCATGGATTAAAACTATTGTCAATATTATTATTTCGAAGGTTTTTTGTATTGTATATACACATTTAGCGTAACGAATATAGAAAGGTATAATAATAATTCAGTCAGGTCCTATTGCTTTATGACTGCTTACGAATCTTGCACGTGCACCCAGTCTAGAGAAGCGAGCCGCCCTACTGGGTCTGAGGGCTGTGTCTGAATATAAAAGCTAAAGTATTAGTTGTGGGAATTTTACCATTTTGACGAATGTTTTCTATTTCTTTATCTTTTTGAATGAAAATCGTCTTCCTTGATTGATGAGCTGTGCATTTTTATTTTCAATGCTTTAAACTGTATGAGGCGTTATTGCGAAGGCAGATATTTAATTTGAAGTAAGTTCTAAAATTCTCAAATTTGTACGAACTACTTTAAAGATGTTTTCTTTATCGAAGTTCGATCTCATGTTCTGATCCAGAAAAAGAATGTTTAAATGGTTGCAACTTTAAGCTCGTTTTTAAGTGGCTACTAAAGTGATAGTGACGATAGTCGATACCTTCTGTAGATTCATGTGTCATCCAAAAATGTAGTGGTACCCCTATGCCTATACAGATAGGCATCACATCTTTCTTCTTTATGGGTTCTGTTTAAAGATAACAACCCTGATCTTATCACATTTTTCTTTTTAAAGCCAAACTGATTTATATCACTTATTGGGAAACAGTAGTATTTACATTCGTAAATCGTAATCAGTAAACACCGTTATTCTTTATTAATTTAAATATCTATATTTAAATTAAAAGGCGTTTCTTAATATGGAAAAGCAGTCCTAGTTTTACGTTTTTTAAATTGCTTTAGCATACAAATCAGTGGCTCGTTTGAATTTTCTAAAACTCAGATAAATATTCCTAGGGATGACATCTGCAAATTTCACATTTGCTAATACACGTAATAGTGTAACTTTAGTTGAAGACTAATTCCATTTCGAAACATTAATATACATATTTGTAATTGTTAATCTTGTAAATTTCCACATTTGAATCTCCAAGATTTTATGAGTTCAGAAGACTTCGATTTGTTTTAAAAGTATTTTCATTTTGAACTATTCAAATGTAAAATATTATTTGTTACGTCGATAGTTAAACTTGTTTATCTTGAAGAGCTTCAATTGCAAGGCTTCGTCCATGAATGCCTCAAGCTATTGTATTTCATATTCACCCCTCTCTATTAAAAATTGCATCAAGATCTCGGTCCAGTTAGTAAAATTTGTCAGAATTGCTCTCGATTGCCCTCCTCTCAGTACCTGACTTTATTTAGGGATGCAGCCCATATTCTGAATTTTTAATTACATTTTTTAAACATTTTATATGTGGGAAATCATTGTAAATTAAAATCCTTCAACTTTGACGGCTTCAGCCTGAAATTTCTTACTAAATGAAAATATAAATTTTGATTTGTTATTATATATTTTAAATCTAATTGCTGAATGTTTATGGCTTATCAAATTTAGTTTTTAATTTCTATTTAAACAACGTGAACCTTTTGTAATGTACAATTTTACAACGTTGAAGTGTTTTAATTTTGAGCTTTTAAACTGTGAAATATTTCTATGTCGATAATTGAAATTTATTATTTATTTTAAAAAGCTTGAGTTTAGAATTCTTACTTTTTAAAGGAAGTAGTATTAAATGTTTTGCTTTTAATAATTAAATAATTACGCATGGGAACTTTGATGTTTGGCTTGTTGAATTCAGATGTTCAAGAACTTCATTTTCAATTCTTGAAAATATATCATTATTGATTTCACATCGCGTAAAATTCGCATTTGCATTTTTTTCAATTTCTGATTGTGTTTAAATGTCTTCTTAGACATATGGTTTTATATGAAAAATGAATCAAAATGTGTTTATATTATTTGTGTAAGTAAAGTTTTCGACGAGGTCAAGGAACTATTTTAATAACCTTGAGGTTTTGAAAACTATCCCATGAGACGCTCAACTCTTGAAGGGCCTTTTTATATATGACAAGGGTATCTTTGACAAGGGGTGCTTGGCAGATTCGAGGATTAAAAGTCCAATTTTCCTGCGTGATAGATCAGAAAAAATGCTATTTAAGCTTGGTTAGCTTGAAATTCTCACTTTTAATAATTTTCTTTGATTAGATTTTAGATGACGAACCTTAAAAAAACTCGACCCTCACAAATCATAGTTTAGCGAATAGTTTAGTTATTATTTCATCCCTTGCAAGTAAAAATAATTAAAAAAAAGAGATTTTTTAAATAGCTGTATATGTTGAAAATTCTTTTTTGCTATTTTAAATACAAATTATTACTAAAATTGGGTTGAATGAGTCGATAAAATATTTTCTAGTGGTCCAAAATATGTTATTGTTGACCAAAGATGTATTTTTTCATTTGTTCAATCTTCAAAGTCTCACTTGTAACTAAAATGTTCATATCTTATTAATTTTTAAATTACGTTTAGTTTTACAAATATCTAATTTTTTAAATTAAATCGTCTCATATCTATCGAAAATCTTTCTTAGTTTCGTGCATTTCAGAAGAGAAATAACCATCCTGTATTTATGAGATTCACGGTTTGATAGGGCGGCTCTATTTTGAATCACTAGAATTCATCTAAGATTCGAAGATGCCGTCTTTGATTTGGTGAAAAGAAGTTTTCTCAGGGTACGCCAGCTCCCATAAATTCAATCTTATGGGGACCGCTGACCACCCATAAATCCAATATAGCCCTTTCTTTCTTAGTAACATGGGTCTCTTTCCTTTAAAATCGGGGGTTTACACTTTGACGGCATCCCGAATCGGTCGCGTTATTCAAAGTTTTAAATATTTTCCTCTTACATTATTTGAGTTTGAAGGGTGAAATCTCGTAAAATTTTAATATAATTTTCACATTCTTTCCAATAAATATTATTTTGTAAATACAAATAATGAAAATGTTTAAATTATGATTTGAAATAATAAAAATAGTACAATGGCAAAATTTTGTTTTCTCTTATTCCTAGGCTTGACATAATTTACAAACTATAAATCCAGCAAAAACGTCAAAATCTAAAATTATAAAAATGAACCAAATCTTGTGAGTTTATTATGTAATAAATGTTCAACATTTATATTTAATCGACTGAAGTTTTGTTTCATATTGTGAAAATGCTTTATAGTTTATGTTATTGGCTCTTCTTACACATCCACTTCCTTTCAACTCATGTACATAATAAAAAAAAGCAAATTAGTTTCATGAGCATTTTTTGCTTGCAGCTTCTATAGGAATCAGAATTCCTCCCAGAGGAGATGGTGGATCTCCTTCGAAAATGTCGATGGCTTGTAGTCCGCCCTACAAAAGGGTGCGAGCCCTGAGACTTTTTGATTCCCCAGCAACACCTAAGACGCTACTTGAGAAAAGTACAATGCACACGCCTGTACCGTACAAATGCTCGAGACTATTTTCCATGGAAAAACCTAGGCCTGTAGCTACCGGTTTTCAAAGTAAGGCTGACAAACCTGCAGCTAATATCAATCCATTCACACCAAATGGGATGCTGCTGGCGGTTAAAAAGAGGAGCAGATCAAAGCGAAGCCTCAATGGGTATGTATTATGCACTAAATCTAAACAAAACTATTTTAAAAATTAACAATATGAATAAATTCAATTATAGTTAAATTTCACAAATTAAAGTGAAACTTAAGTATTAAACAGGGCACGAATCATCTGGCTGTTTCGACTTTTTTGAAAAAATGCGACTAATCGTCTTTTCCGTTTATTTCAGAAGTTCGTTATACTTACTTTCAATTTTAATCACGATCTTTTTCTTTTAATGCGACTATTTAGCTCAAAATTTCATTATTTTGTATAAAATTCAACTTTTTTAAATTGAAAATTCTTTTCTTTGGATTGAGAATTCCTCTTTGATGATTGTAATTCATTTTTTTTTTCATTTATGCCCTGGGAGTCTTCATTTTTTTTATCAGTAATGTGATATATTCTTAGTTTTTAAATTTATGTCATCGATACCTTCTTAAAATTTTAACGATTGAAATTAGAAACTTTGCAAGTTACGTTGAAATAACAAATTTAGAACATATATTTGGAACTTTATATTTTAAAGCTTGAATTTGCCAATGTTGGTTTTTAATATTTCTTTGGGTTTCGAGTCTATTTTTAAATGTCATTTTTTTCTTTCAATATTTTTTCCTCAATTTTTTATACTTTTTTTCGAAATTTTTGAATTTTTTCATCATTATGTTTGAAATTGATCAATTTTTTAGGGTTTTAATTTTTAATTGCACACTATTGAAGGTTTCTTATTTGACCTTTAACCATTCTAAGCAACTTTAAATAACAAATTGTTCAATGTTAAAAGCTTAAAAATAAAAAATGTTAAATGTGTATGTATTTTATTTTGAAATGAAGAAAATCTCGATTCTCATTTTGAGATCGTCAAATTATAGAGTCTTTGAGTTTTAATTTATTTAATTTTGAGGGCTTCTATCTTAAATGTGCGCAGTTTTTTTATGTTTCATTCTGAAATCGTATCTAATATTGAAGACCTTAGAATTTAGATTTTAATGTTTTAAAACAGAAGGTGTCCAATTTTTTCAACTGTAAATGTTTGATTAATTCCTGAATTTTCAAATTCTTCGAGTCAGTAATTATGAATTCTTAACATTCGAAATATCTCAGCTCTTAAAGTTTACTATTTTACCAAATTTCGTACTGAAGTACCCAAACACGGAATTTGGATAGTATTAACAATTTCTTAGAGTAAGGAGGGTGTTAACTTATCTGGAAAAGCTGGAATTGTTAGGAATTTTGTTATACCTGTAAAAATCGGGAAATGTCAATAAATATTTTTCAAGCTTGCCTAAATAAAAAAAAAGTAAAATAAAACTTAATAAATATTTTTTTTATTTTGAAAAGTAACTTTTATGTTACTGGATTTATACTGATTTAAATCCAAATTCTTTTGATCGTTTTCAATAATCTCAGGAAAATATATTTTGTTCAAAGCATTAATGCGTTAAATAGGCACTGAATTTTAAGCATGAAGATAAATTATTATTTAAAATCATGGTGGGGATAAGCAGTATATTTAAGAATATATTGTAATCATTTGTCAGAGCTTCGTAAGTTAAACATTAATTAAATTTCTAAAAAATTGCACCATTAAGAAATCACTTGTCCTCGTATAAAGTTGCGTGAGCAAATAAATAAAAAGGTATTTATTTTTCAGAAGAAAAGAACCATTTTTGCTCATTTAGATATTTACATGAACTGAAAAAAATATTGTTTGTAACAAACACCAAATAGTATACATATTCCGACTTTTTTATGTTAAGTACTTAAAATTTAACCATACACAGGTGGATATTATATTTAGATTATTCAAGTATTATCTAGTGATTTGAATTTGAAAGAGTGTAGGGTCGATTATAATAATAATATAATTCATAGATGAATGGCTTCTTATTAAGACATTATTATCTGGGAAAATCTAGAGGTACTTGCAAAAACCCTGGAATTGACAGGGCATTTTTTCCAGGATTTGAGTAGACGCCCTAGAATCCTAATCTTACAATTATCTGCTTCCAGATCTCCAGAAATTGTAGTACCAAAGTTCGATTTGGATTCCGAAGACTCCGACAACGAAGTAGTGGAACAGCCAACGAAACGAGTTGCTTTACAAGATTCCAACATCCCTCGATACCGTCAAGAATTCCTCGAGGTAGAGTTAATAGGCTCAGGAGAATTCGGCTCCGTTTATAAGTGTATCAATCGATTAGACGGTTGTACATATGCTATAAAGAAAAGCCTAAAACCAGTAGCCGGTAATATCAACGAGAAGAACGCGTTGAACGAAGTCTACGCTCACGCAGTTCTGGGAAAACACGAGAATGTCGTGCGATACTACTCAGCTTGGGCAGAGGATAATCACATGATAATCCAGAACGAGTACTGCAATGGTGGGAGTCTTGCTGACGCAATAATGAATTTACAAGCAGAGAAAAGGTGCTTCTCCGAGGTGGAGTTGAGGCAGTTGTTATTGCATGTGGCGAAAGGACTCAGGTGCATTCACAGTATGCAACTAGTTCACATGGATATCAAACCCGGGAATATTTTTATCTCGAAGGAGAAAAAACTGCATGCGATGAACGATGATTCGGCGGACGATGGCTTTGATGAGGAGGAGACGGTCGAGGAGGAAATTACCTATAAGATTGGCGATTTTGGACATGTAACGTCGGTAAACAATCCTCAGGTTGAAGAGGGTGATTGCAGGTATCTGCCGACGGAAATTCTTCAAGAAAATTTCACGCATCTACCAAAGGCGGATATTTTCGCGCTGGGACTGACGGTTTATGAAGCTGGCGGTGGTGGTGCATTGCCGAAAAACGGACCTGAGTGGCACAAAATTAGGAACGGCGAGTTGAAGGAACTTCCGCACTGTAGTAGCGAATTTAACGACTTGATAAAGGTAATTTTGATTTATTCTTTTTTTAAATTATTATTATTATTATTTTATATATTGATGACTTAATGCAGATTCGCTGTTGTGAAAACTTTGAAATAGGTGTGAGTAGAAAAATTCTGATCCTTTTTCAAAATTCTACATATATTTTTCTTTTTTTTCATTTGGACTGGAACGTTATATAAAAAATAATTCAGACCACATTATGGACCCTTTAATGTTTTTTTATTCCTATAATCTGGACTGAATTATTTTTTGTAAAACGGTTCTGTCCAAATGAAAAAAACAT
Organism: Belonocnema kinseyi; assembly: GCF_010883055.1. Taxonomy (NCBI): domain Eukaryota; kingdom Metazoa; phylum Arthropoda; class Insecta; order Hymenoptera; family Cynipidae; genus Belonocnema; species Belonocnema kinseyi. The sequence continues at coordinate 101,973,973 of NC_046663.1, read as the reverse complement.
AGAATTTTCGACACGACACTGGAATTTTTTATTCGCACCTATTTCAAAGTCTTCACAACAGGGAATTTGAATGTGTCATGAATATGGAAACTAATTACTACATCTTGTGGAGGACGCTAAATTAGGTTGATTTTGACATGAAATGAATCAATATTGCGTAAACGAATTTTTTATTCAATTTGAAGTAACAGGAGATTGGTATTGGTATTGGTCGAGATTAGTTGAAGTCGAACATTTTATAGGAAATTTTGAGAGCATTGACTTATTTAAAGAGAAATTTTTTTTTAGCTCTGACATAATTAAAACTAAGAGAATTTAATAAATGATCGAAAAATAGGTGAACTCAAACTTTTGACTGGTAGTGTATGAAGGTCACTTTTCTTGATTCCGCACACTTTTATTTTTGTTTGGGTGTGTAATAAATAATTGTGAATTGAAAAGCACTTAACAATTTAAAAAAAATACAAATACAAATGAAAATTGCCATGATCACAATTTTTGAAATTGTACAACTTGAAACCATTCAGATCGAAATTCTTTTCACTTTTCAAATTGGCTTTGAAATTTTTAGTGTTTTGGAATATTTTCAAATAAGAAATAATTCACTTTTCAATGCCTAGTTATAAAATCCTCTGATTTGTAAGACTTGAATTTGTCACATTATTTTCATTCTCTTCAATTTATTCTGGAGGCATTAAATTCAAGGTTTTTGAATGATAAATCCTTTAATTTGGATATTGTGCAACTGTCATGTCTTTCAATTGGATCTACTAGGAGTTGGAAGAATTAAAAAAAAAAAGAAAATTAGCTAATTTTAAAATTGATACCAAAGATTTTGGAATACTTAAATTTAAAAGTGTGAAATTGAAAACGTGACGAAAATTAAAACCAATAAACTTTGAATCCTTAAATCTAAAATTATAAAATACAAAACTATCAAGGCTTTTAATATTTCTGTAGCAAGAACAACATTTTTCTAATCAACATTGAAAGAGTTCTAAATCGTTGACGAAGGTATCCGATCAAAGTAAAAAAGAAACCTTAAATAAAAAAAGCCAAATTTATTTTTATTCCTTATTTTAGATCCTTCATTTTTGACCTCCTTGCTTTTGAAGCAAAAACACTTCAGTTGCATGGCCTAAAAAATTAAACTTTTTTTACATTTGCGAATTAAAAACTGCAATTATTATTTGAAAATATAGACATTTCAAAGATGCTAAATATGGTTAATAAGTATCATATCATTTAGTATCATGTGAGATTCAAAGTGATTGGATAGCTTTTTTTTTAGAACATTTGTGGACTCAATAGAATCTAATATAAATTTGAATAAACTTGTATAAATTCCGCATTAATTTTCCTTTTATTTGAGAACGCTTTCGCTGTAAAGTCTGGGATTGATTTTTTTCTTAAAGAATAATAGTTTCAATTAGATGACAAGAAGTTGAAGAACATCTTTTTTTTTAATTACAGCTTATGGTTCATCCGAATCCCGAAATGAGGCCGACAGCAATCTGTTTAATCCAGAATAGACTGTTTTGTACAAAAACCAAAGCACAATTGCGTCGCGAGCCCAACGCTGAGAAACTGAAGGACGAAGAAATGAAGACTAGTACATCGAACGTGGCGATAACAACAGGTGATAACAACTCCGGAGGATACAGACTGCGACCCACGCCAACGAGGCTCTCTTCGCGAGCGATAGGCAAAAAAGTCAATCGTAGTCAGAGCACTACGAACTTCTAAGTGTCATAAATCGAAGTCGTCTTCGAAAATTTTAAGCTAAGCGGAAACTGTTATCGAAGGAGTGGTGCCCGTGGGTACCTTTATATTGTGATATCGTTAATTCTAGTTCATAAGCGAAAACTTGGTTAGAATGATACGGTATGCAGAGTGAAATTGCGCGTCTTCATGGTTCCATTTTTTCTTTTTTTTCTTTTCTTATTGTTTCGTACTAGTTTTCTGTTTAATGGTAGAATTGTTGCTGGACCCCTTCACCTCTAATTAAAATTACATTCCTTAATTCCAAGTTGATCGATAAAATTGAAGAATTTGGATTTATTTTAAAGGATATATTTTTAAAAGCAGGTGAATCAATTCCATCAAAATTTAAACAAAAAGCGTTGTTACTATACCTTGTTTGAAAAACTGCGCGAATATGATGTTAGATCTGAATTTTCATATTTTTAAAGACTTCTCTAAATTTTTATAGACTTCTTTAAGGAATATTCTTTGACGAATATACGCGCTAGTTTATTGAACTAAATGTTAAAATTCTGTTTTCCACTCGAGGCATCGCATTTACATTTGACGAGTGAACTTGAATTAAATATTCCATCTTGACAATTTAAAAATAAAATGATTTCCTTTGTATTAGTATTATCGAGCGAATCTCTGATGTGATTCAAACTTTTGTTTAAAATAACTTATTTTTGTGATTTATTCTAATGACTTGTTGATGTAATTCAGTTTTATAAATCACATTTGTAGGAATGCGTGCATGTCTATCGATAAAATGATTTTATTATTCGGAATAGTATTATTCTATCCAACCGATTTCCTTACTTTTAATTTTTTTCATTATTTAAAACTAGTTTTCACATCTGTAAATAATACTGAAAGGTAACTCCCACGATTAACATTTTTTATACAAAAAATCTACTGAATTGAAAATAGGAATTAGTATTGTGCTTCCTCTAAAATATAAAACTTCGAAGTAATCTAAATTATAAATTTTCAGAATTCGACGCTAAAATTGACACTTGACTGTTTCGATCCGACAATAGCTTTTCAGCTTTCATGACTGCCTTAGACTTTTTTTAGACAAATCTGAAATTATCTGGATGATCCATAAGACCTTTGGCAATTTGACTCTGCGTAAAAATGAAAGAAATAGTGAAAAATCTTTTTAAATATTAAATTATTTTTGTAGAAATTTTAATAGCGTCTGTTCTCAGCATGCTTTGAAATTTGACTCACAATTTCTTATTCTCTATCATATAAGTTGTAACAAATATCGCTGTATTATATTCAAACCGAAAGTCGTTTCTTAGTTTAATCGGCGTTTTTAGTTCTTAAGATATTCATATTGGTTCATATAATAAACATATAAAAGTGAAAAGTGTTTTTGAAAAACTGTTTAGCCATAAATCGAAGTCTTCACGGTTCTCGTGTTGACTCCTAAAACATGAATTAAGAAGACGATTTTACTTTTAAACGAGATAGTTTTTTTTCTAAGGCACTGTCGTACTAGTTGTTATTTTCAAATTGCGATAGCAGATATTCAAAACGGCGTGTTATCACTTTGAAGATTTTACATGGTTAGAAATTAATTTTGACTTCGCTTGTTTTTCCCCCCTCATTTCGTCGATTATTTTCTGTTCATTAGAAGCATGCATGACTTTTATAAAGGTACCTGCTTTTACAAGCGGTGTATTTGTACAAAACCTAACTTTTTGGGTTTTTTGTTTACAAAAGTTACAGCGAAATACTGGAATAATTGCATGTAATTGTATTCTCATGTCAAATTAATTTTTTTTAAGTTGCCAATTGAATACAAATTTTTCGCAAGGGATTATTTGTAAATGTGCTGTACGTAATTTTCAAGGAAGCTTGTACAGAAAAAAAACTTGTAAAACGAGAATGTAAAAAAGATTACTACGTACATACGTTTATTTGTGAAAAAGAGTTTTCGAAACATCTGCCTGTGAGGGTGGACCCCGAACAAAGGCAGAGAAACGCCTTTATATTTCGATACAATTTGATCATTGTTGTTTTTCATTATACCTAATATTATTATTATTTTAATATTATAACAAACAAAAATAAATTCAACTTAAATTCACTTGATTCTTTTTCATTTTCCTTTTTATCTACCCGTTTATAGTTATTTAAATTATATTTGAGACATTGAAATTGTTAAAACAATTTTAATGTGTTAAAAAATGAACGAGTATTGTTAAAAAACAAATTAGTACTTCCAAATATTAAAATCTGTCGAAAATTTTTTGCGATAAAATGTTTTTGCTTCTTACACAAATTATACACTTGAACAATCGCGCATTATACAAATACTAATCAAATTATTTAAACAAATTATTTCATTGTCATGATTGATTAAAGAATACATAACGTCCAGAAAATATGTTCAGTTCGAAACTCAGCTGAAAAAAACAACTTGTTTAATTTGCAGGATTTTTTAAAAGTTGTAAAAAAATTAATTCATTTTAAAATATATTTAAAACTTCCGAAAAAAATTTCTAAAATTATTTTAAATTTGAAAAAATTTAAAACCACTTCTAGATTTTTCAAGATTTTGAAATAAAATTCTAAAGCTTTTGAAGGATGCTTGAACTTTTCAAAATAAAACTAATTTAAGAACAGTTAAGTTAAACAAAAATATTTTTTTCATTGTTTGATTCTTTAATTTAGAGTATTAAAAATGTTAACGTAGATTTATATATGTTTTTGGAACTTAATCTGAATCTTTGAACTCTATAATTTATAAAAGTGAAAAACTTTTAAACTTCAATTTTAAAAGTTTGAAATTCAAGAAATTTACTTTGAATTCTTTAATTTGTTGTTTCTTGTTTATTACTTTAAATAGATAAGTTTTTCGAATAGAGTTCGATTTTTTAAATTTCATTGACCGTGAAAAATGTTTGTGAACCGGGAAATGGGCCGGGAATGTTTTTCTTCGATTAAAACGGCCACTGTAAATCGCAATATCACGCGAAATTCAAATTTGGCACTCATGGTATTTTCTTATGGGTAATTCTGAACAATATACCGAAGCATAAAATTATTCGTAATATATTATCGTGGTTAAATATTAGATTTACAAAAATCTGACTTTCCCTTGTTAAATCAATAGCCAACATGGTCTTTGCCCAACCGCTTGATATTAACTGATTTCGTTCAAAATTTGAATTTTTTTTTTGGAATTGGAAAAAACTGGAGGGGGGGAGTCCAAAGAAATTCAAAAAGTGAAAAGTAAGGGCGACTTCACTTCCCAATTTTCCAAAATATTGTAAAATTTTAATATCTACAGTTTTTTAATTGACAAAATCTAATTTTTATAAACTTACAAAAAAGTAAAATAATTTTGTAAACATTTACAAATCATTCTAACATTTTTTTGAGCATTGAGAACTTTATCGCTCTTAAAATTTACTTTAAAGTATGTGGCGACATAAAAAATAAAAATGATCACACCCTACATTCAGTTTTGAATTTGTTTAGGTAAATTTACACAACAAGAGAGTATCTACGGGCTCAACGAATTTCAAGATAGTTTTTCAACTTTTTCAAAATTATATTTGTTTTTTGAGGTTTATAAAAATGAAATTTTGGCCTAGAAAGTCTGAAAATATTAAAATCTGACAAAAACGGAACCTTAGGATATTTATCGATTTATTTCAAATGTTACGCAAGTTATTAGGGACTCAAAATAAAACTTGTCAGTGCTAGGCTGTTTTTGATTTCTAATTTTTTTCGACCCTCTATTTGCTAGCTTGGCCCAAAAAAATCTTTATTTTAAGTTTCTAATTTAATAGAATAAAAAATTTTAATATATGCTTTAATTTATATCTACCCATGTAATTTACAGTTCTTATTCAAATATGCTACGTATTTTTTACGATAATTGAAATAAATGTAATTTCATCGTAAAAGAATAACTAGTATTCGATTCTTTTCATCATTCAATAAAATGGATTTACGAATTTTTTTAATATTGAACTAAAGAATGAACTCTTGCTAATATTACTTAAAAATAATATTGCTTCAAAATAACAGAGTTATAATTTGAGAACAAATGTATAAGTCTGGTATAGAATATAGATAATAAAAGGAATATTTTATAATTATGAAGATTACAAAATTTGTTTAAAAGTTCACTAAAGAAGTCTTTTACTTTAGTTAAATATGTACTTTACAATGTTAAGATAATTTCAATTCGAACCCTTTGATTTTAATTCGCCAATTGAATTATTTGGTCTCAATCCTGACTTTTTTCCACAGAATTTGAGTTTCAAAAATCCTAGAACTTTTTCAAAATTCAATTTTACGCGCTTGATTGATCGAAAAGCGATATATCGAGACCTTCCTTCGATAGTTTATTTGCGTCCACCACCTCCCACCAATGGTATTCAAGATGGCGTCGGAGAACAACAAGAGAATTCCATAAGGGAGTTATTGTAAACAGGCTCGCAAAAGTGAAATTTTAAAGCATTCAAGTTGATTTTTTTTATTGAGAAAGAACGTAGCGTGAGTACGACATGGCAAAGTCGGTACTCAGTTCGGATACGTTGCCGAAAGCAGGCAGAGTAAACGAAGGTACGCAAAATTAACTTTTTTCATTGTACATTGCAGAACTAAAGCTGTCACTCGACAGGTCCTTTCATATTTTCTTCGTCCTACATTTCTTGAATAATTATTACAGTATGTCGTGAGTGGCTCGTACATGAAGACGGAGCTCTAGCATATCGCCTTCAAGATGAAGAGAGTAAGCATTTTTCATATTTTTAAAAAGATTTATATTAATTAGATCTATATATATTGAAAACCGGCCCATGATGACAATGTTAAGAGCGAATTCCATTTGACTAACGTCAGCAGGCACCGTGAGAAAAAAAGTGTAACAGGTAGAATGAGGATTAAATTATATATCTTGTTTTCTTTTTTTTCTTTGGCTTTCGTCGGACAGTGAGTCAGAGAGAATGTGGAATGAGTTCAATTACTTCAATGAGCACTTGTCTTTCCCTTTCTTAAGGGACTGCTTTAATAAGTTCTGAAAGCCTTTTCTAATTATAGGAATTAAATTTTATATTCATTATTCACAAATGGAAGGCGTTGAATTCATGAAAATTTTTAATTCATATTAGTTTGAAATTAAGTGCTTTGATTAAATTATAAAAACATTTCTGTGGCGAAATGTTGTCACAGGCTTATACTGCCCAATATGTCGAAGGCATTTTTGTTTAGAGTTGGATTTTTATTTGATCATTTTTGCACGGGGCTCTCCCGGTATATATCATCAGTCACGGACGCATTTTTATAATGCAATCAAATGATCTGATGAGAGCAGTCTGCCCAGACATATTCGACAAAGCCTGGTTTTTACCCCATCATTGACGGACTGGGTTGCAGTCAAGTACACGATGGGGGGACCTATAGCTTAAGGTGGGTTCCGAACCACCAGAACCTCGGCAAAGGTACATTGAAAAATTTCCAGAGGTACCGGCTCAGGGATCGAACCCCGGACCTCTGAGGTGAAGCCAAAGTGTCTAACCAACTGAGCCACCGAGGCTCAGTTATTAAATTATTATTTATTATTATTATTATTATTATTATTATTATTTGATTAAAGCTATCGAATTTGTAATTGTTAAGGCTATAGCACTGACTAGTGTTACTAAATATTCCCTAACGTTAGCCCTGAACGACCTGGAAAAGGGGGGTATAGTCTTACGTAGACTTCCTAAAATTAATCGAATTTGGATATATTTAAATGCGAACGCTGTAGAGGTTTCGATTCACTAAATGCAGTTTTTTAATGCCTTCTGTTCACAGTTGTTTAATCTTCGGGGCTTTCTAATTAAGCTTTTTTAATATTCTGGACTTTATTTGATATCATAAGCTTAAAGTTTACAATTTTTGTATTTTTATCGTCCTAAAGTTAAAGGTATTGAATTTGGAACGCTTCCAATATGTATAATTGAATGAATGATTTTGGTTTAAAGTTATTCCCCCTTAAATAATTTGCTTGTTTGGATTTTGTAATTATTCATTTTATAATTCTTCAGTTTACTACGCTTCAGATTTAAATGGTTAAACTTCAAATTCTTAAATTTTAGTGTGTTTTAGGTTTTGAATTGTAAATTAAATAATCTCAATTTATAACTTGTTTCATATTTAGAATGTTAAATTTTGTATGCCGGAAGCATTCCAATAATGATTTAAGGCCATGTGAGCGTAACCTAAAAAAATGTTCAAATCCAACTTATGTTCACAAGAAACGTCATACCGAGTTAAAGAGTTGGGAAATTAAATGAGAAGCACTAAGAAACCCTTGCCTGGTCCTGAATTTGTATAATTACGAAAATTTCCCAAATTTTGAAATCGATATCGGGTTTCATGTGAACGTAAGTTGGGTTTGAAAAAAATGTAAAAAATGTGAGGTTAAGCTCACATGGCCTCAATCATTAATTTTGAATTATAGGCATTTTAATTTCATCGCCAGCTAACTTCACTTCATCGAATGCTGAGGGAAAAACCATGGCACCCAATGCAAGAGAGAAACCTTAATTTTTTTAATGTCTTACTAATAAATAATGAGTATGCTTTCATTGTTTTCTTTAATTATTTCTTAAAAATTAACATCAATTTTCCAAATACTTTTTTATAGAAAAAATTAGTTTTTACGATGATGTTAACAACATAGGATTTACTGCCATGTATTTGGTCGATTGTTTTGCCCTGAGCACTCGACGAAGTGAATTTACTTGGTGGCGAAGAGAAAGTACGTAATACCAGGTGTATACATATGAAACCGGTATTTTTTCAAGAAAAAAAACACATTTATTTCAAGAGAATGATAACAAATATTTTATTCAAAGTATGCGCCC